>NW_015506227.1:233374-251095 GCF_001515645.1 Sinocyclocheilus grahami | reverse complement strand
CAAATACTCAAACTAAATTCACGAAACCTCTGACTCTTCCATCAAAATCAAACAATCACTGCAAAACCATTTCACTTGCACTCAAAATCAAACGGTGCTCTCAGATCACACACACACACACACGAGTCAATAAAATAAACACTACAGAGCATTCATTAGACACTACAGAGGAAAATGGAGAACACAGCATCCAGAACATTACAGAAAAAGTATATTGTATTGAGTAAACAATTTTGAAAAAAAAAAAAGTATAGTAATTGCAACTGAGTACGGTGAATATATTGTATAGGCCTACTGTATGTACTGCAATAATAGTATTGTGCTGAATATTGAATAGTACTGAATGTTTGTATATATTCAGCACTTGGATACTGCACAAATACTGCAGTCCAACTGCAAAGGCCAAAAAGGTCAAATAAAACTCTAAACGAATAGCATGTTACAGTACACTCAAATACTGTAAGTTGTGCAATTGTAAAATCAGGGTCAAGGATAGATTCTTTCTGTTTCATCATCATGTATTTGTGCTTGAGTCCGGCCTGAGGACTTTGTCCACATCACAAGTAATGTTGTCTTTTTTTGCTAGACAAAGAGAAAAACAAACCTCTGGTCTGACAGATCCAGCCTTGACAACACTCTCTAAACCTTACTCTTTCTCTTCTCGTCCTCTTCCTGCACTTCTTACATGTACTCTTCCTCCTCTCCTTCTCAGATTGTTTCCATCTATTGTTCGCAGAGGTGGACAAAGTACTCAACTCCATTACTTGAGTGAAAGTACAGATACTGCTGGTCAAATATTACTCCATTACAAGTAAAAGTTGTAAAGACAGATTTTCTTTTAGTAAAAGTACATAAAGATGTATCTTTTAGTAAAAGTACATAAGTACTTGCTTTTAAAAGTACTTAAGTATCAAAAGTAAATTTCCGTTTTATTGTCGTACATAATACTTCCAATACTTCTGAAGCAACTTAGAATACATTACACCTGCTGAATACACTGACTAGCTTGTAGTATCTTTGGAATAAAGAGCTTTTAGAATGTTAAAAACCTATGGGGGAAAAAAAAACATAAATAAATATTTAACACCCCTACCCACCCCCACAAAAGCAGGATGGTAGTGATCTCACACAGCTCTGACAGTGTGTGCACACATCTATGTGTAGCCATTCAATCACATTTGAACAGTGTGGACAGTGAAATCCTGTAAATACAGAGTAAGTAAAAAACAAAATCAAACCTGCTTTAAAACCCAGCAACACAACTGTAGCTGTATAACTTTACAACAGAAACACTGCTTTAACAAAAAAGCAAAACAGCAAGACTTATTTGACATCAAAACAAAACATTTTAAAATGCTGTCTAATCACTCTCGTGGTACTTTGATGTCACACACAGAATGGTCTGTGCAGTGCTGCTTCAAGTCCAACACCTTTTGTGTTTTATTAGGAGATGCACAACAGTTTTTCTGTGGCTTTATAGGTAATATTTTCACGTACACAATTTAGCAAAATCAGAAAATATTGTGTCTAATATATACCACAATATCAACTTCTTATTATTGAATTGTTGTAAATAAATAACACATTTGCAGCCGGTCAGTGTTCAAATAAAATTGTCTGAAAAAAAGAAAGTCGTTTTAGAGAAGAAAAAAAATCACCCACTGACTTTCAAAGCTGCTTTAGTGTAGTGTACTGCAGTCAATATAGTACTTACATCCACATATGCTCGCCTGAACTCTTTGTTTCTTTGAGAGTTTCTCTCAAATGGCACCTTATAAAGTTGTTTCATTCTGATTTGGTTTCGCTTGAGAATGCGAGCCAATGTGGACAGACTGACTCGTTGAATGTTGTTGAATAAGATGTTGTCTTGGATGATGTGGCTTTGAATTTCTTGTAATCTGATTTCATTATTTTCCAAAACCAAGTTTACAATGGCAGCTTCCTGTACCCCAGTGAACATTTGGCCCCTTCCTCCACCATGGTGTCATCTCTCAGTCCTTCAGAAAAAATTTAATAAAAATATATATAGGGCTTGGACAATGCAGCCTAAATAAACATAATGATGTCATACACTATGTAAACAGGCGTCATCCAACAGATACACTATGACATGGGGTATACTACATGTGTACTACATGAAATTTTGGTTAGATACCTGTTCTCCAGTCTAAAGGTCCGGATGACAGAGGCGACAGTAAAACGGCTCAAGTTTGGCTGCACTCGCTGTCCAGCCTCACGCATTGTCAGCCCATGGTTGATGACATGATCTACTAAGGTTGCTCTGATTTCATTTGAAAGTGTTTGTCTTCTTTGGCCATGAACTCCTCTACCTGCTCTACCCCTACCTCTCACTCTTCCTCCCCCTCTTAGTCTCAACCTCCCTCTTCCTCTTCCTCTACCTCTCTCTGCAATGTCTTCCATTGTGGTTGTAAAAAAAAAGGTTCTCACCTGTGGTCTTTTCACAGTGCTTACATCCTGATTGAAGTGTTAACAATTAATCATTGAGGTGTTTGGCCAGGTGGCACATGTAATTGGCCAATTAGCTCATGTAGTGTCATTTTGAATGGCAGTGTTTTGAAATGGCAAACATGTGACTTTATGTCAGATTGTTGTGTCTTATGCAGAGAACTGTGTTCAGTGCATTTAAAAAGTGCCATTTTGAAATGCAAAATGTGTGTAAAGCAGAAAATGTGTTTAGACTTTTGGAGACTTGAGAAGAAGTTTTGCTCTCTGTGTGTCAGTTTAAATAATTGTGCTGTGCATGTCATTTTAGTGTGTTAGCAATTGGAAAAAACTGTAAAGTCATAAGTTCCCAGAAAAAATAATACTCAAGTAAAGTACTGATACTCAAAAAGTGTACTTAAGTACAATACTCAAGTAAATGTACTTAGTTACTGTCCGCCTCTGATTGTTCGTATCATCATTCAGTCACCTGTGCCACTTGTGCACTCTGAACTGGCTCATGTTTCGTACTGTTGGTTTGATCACATCATTAGAAACAAGTGTGAACAATTTTGAATCGTTGTGTGTAAACGATGACAACTGCGCTTTAGTTGTGTTTAACTTTTGCCGCTTGGGTTTAGCATTTTGCAGCACAAATGCATCACAGTGTGATAAGTGTTAAAGTGAATGAGAATGTGTTGTTTAGCAAAAAGAGTGCATGAGATTTGCAAATAGAGCCTAACTGTCTGAACGTGTTTAAGGTTTAGCGGAAATAGTGCTTTATTCGACAAACTGGTTTAGGCTAGTGAGAATTTGGTTCAGAGATTGGGGTTTAGTGTTTTAGCAATTCAGAAAGACTGTATTACTTCTATAGTGGACCCCAAGGGAGTGCGTTCTTTTGATATTTCTATTATTAATAATACTTTTAAACAATTTTACTCTGTTCTCTATCAGTCATATTATTCTTCCCAAAAACATGATTCTATGGTGTCATTCTTTGATTGCCTAACTCTCCCTGTTATTTCAGGAGAACAGAGAGAACTTCTAAATGTGCCCATCTTGAGAGAGGACGCTATAACCGCACTTCATAGTTTGAAGTCTGGTAAATCTCTTGGGCCGGACAGCCTTGCACATGAATTCTACAAAGAATTCGAGCATGTGCTGCTAGACCCTCTTTTAGCTATGCTTAATCATTCATTCTTGACTGACAGTTTGCCCCCCTCACTTCGCGAGGCAAGCATTTCTCTTATTTAAAAAAAAGGCAAGGACCTAGAAAATTGTGCCTCTTACAGGCCTATTGCGTTGCTTAATTTAGATTTTAAATTGTTATAAAAAAATTTAGCGTTAAGACTGGAAAAAGTTCTGCCATTTATTATTCATGAAGACCAGACACGGTTTAATAAAGGTAGAAGTTCCATTCATAATGTTAGGAGGCTTTTAAATATTATTAAGCTTTCCCATAAGCTCAGTACTAGCTCTCTTATTCTGTCCCTAGATGCGGAAAAAGCTTTTGACTCTGTGGAGTGGCCTTATTTGTTTTATACACTAGAAAAATTCGGTCTTGGGGAATATTTTATAAAGTGGGTGTGAATACTTTATAAAGATTCCCTTTCCGCAGTCATTACCAATGGTCACAGATCTGATCATTTTTCTTTATGACCAGATACCAGCCAGGGCTGCCCCCTCTCTCCATTTCTTTTTGCAATAGCAATTGAGCCATTTGCTCAGAGTATAAAGGAGAGTGCAGCTGTGTCGGGGGTATCTCTGGGAGGTAGGCAGCACAAAATCTCCTTGTACGCAGACTACGTGTTGCTTTTTCTTTCAGACTCTGAGGGTTCTGTGCCAGGGGTTGTTGACCTCATTCAGGAATTCTGGCAATTTTCTGGGTATATGATTCATTTTTCTAAATCAGTTGCTCTATTTATAGGGAATAAGAAGCCCATAATTCAACCTTCCTCCATTCCTTTTAAATGTTCTGAGGATGGTTTTGTCTATTTAGGTATTAATGTAACCCCTGCTTTTAGGCAATTGTATAAAGCCAATTTTGCACCAGTGCTTGAAAAAATTTGAGATGATTTGACCAGGTGGATGACTCTCCCTCTGTCTTGGCTAGGACGGGTTGCCTTGATAAAAATTAATGTCCTGCCTCGTTTACTATATCCAATGCAAATGATTCCTATTTTACTGTCCAGTAAGGTCATAAAAGAGCTAAATGGGTGGTTAAGTTCATTTATCTGGAGCAAAAGAAAACCCAGGTTGAAGTTATCGAAACTCCAGCTCCCTAGCGCAAAGGGTGGCTTGGATCTCCCAAATTTTAAACTGTATCAGTTGGCTTGCCAGCTTTGTTTCATTGTTGAATGGCTTAACGAAGACCCTAAATCAGTTTGGCTGGATCTCGAATCCTCACAGTCCAAATGTCCTTTACAAAACGTATTATTTGTCCGTAATTCTAAGCTGAGGAGAGCTATGTGTTATAGTCCTTTAGTGCGTAATACTCTCAAGACATGGCGTACTATTGATAGACTGGAAGATAGGATCGACACAACCTCTCCCCTTTTGCCAATTCTGAACAACCCAGAGTTCTTGCCAAGTACTATGGACCCTGGCTTTAACCTGTGGCCTGCCTATGGCAGTGGCGGCTCGTCGGGGGAGGCAGGGGAGGCACAGCTTCCCCATAATTTTAAGGTGAAAATGGAAGAAGGACGATTTAACGTTAATAAAATTCACAATTCATTTCAGTTCATGTCTCAGAATGTGTATTTTTTTTTTGTAATTTCACAGTTGTAATACCATAACGTGAAAGCGCCGCATTTCTATCGCGAATGTGCCGAATCTGCTGATGTAATTACAACCGCTAGGTGATATAGAAGGGTAGGGGGAGGCCGGGGGAGAGATGAGCTCTCGTGCCTCCGTTGGTAAAAAAAATTAGCCAATCAGCATCGAGTGTTCACTTTCAGCGCTGAGGAGTGTTGCGAAAAGAAACCTTGTAAGGGAGGCTAGCCTCCCTTCTGATATCAACCAATCATCAAAGAGACGTAACTTACGTGATATTAGTTTGAACGTCTGCCGCTGCGCTGATAATGTACCAAGTACTTATGAGTAGCGACATTGAATATTTGATCGCCAACAGATTTACGAAGCTGTCATTCAAACAGTATATATACAAATTTAGGGAAAACAGCCTAAGCTGGATATAGGCTACAGCAGTCGACTTAATTAAAAGGCACAACAGGCAGCTCTCTTTTAACACAGACTTTTAAGAAGGGATGGATGTTTGCTTCAAGTGATGGGCCAGGTAAGTGAAATTATATTATCTTGCTGTACGTATGTCGTTTTCTTTACGTTTTCTGACTAAAAGCAACCAAAAAGCCATTTTAAAGTGGTTAAGCAAATAATAATAATAATCGGCAGGGATCCCAGACCAATACAGTTAGTTCAAGTTTCAAATCGTGAAAAGCGCTATACAAATAAACTTGAATTAGTGTGCCTCCTCTATTTTAAAACCCACGAGCCGCCACTGGCCTATGGTATATATAGCATAGGTGATCTTTTTGAGCAGGGATCACTACTGTCCTTTAATATCATAGTCTCAAGATATAATTTACCTAGGCAACATTTTTTTCTATTTTTACAAATTAGAGATTATATATTCAAAAAAACTACGCTTACTTCCAAATATTAATTTTCAGTAATTGAGGAGATCCTTCTAAACCCTCCTACACAAAAGTTGATTTCCTTTTTCTACAAAGCTCTGTGCTCTTATGGTACAGTTAATACCTCACACCTCAGATTAAGAAAGAGAGCTTGGGGTGGACATCTCGGAGGAAGAATGGGAGATGGTTTGGTCTTTAGCCAATAAGCTCTCAGTTTGCAATAGGGCAAGGGCCATTTAGCTTAGGATCCTCCACAGAATACACATTAAACCTCATTTAAGACACAGATACAATTCAGCTCACTCACCGCTCTGCCTAAATGTAAATCCAACATAGGAGATTATATTCATTGTGTATGAGATTGCCATGTGATCCAGACCTACTGGTCCAGAATTGTAGCTCAATTAAACAACATCTTATGTCTGGCTTTGGATCCTGAGCCTCTGTCTCTTCTCCTGGGTTTTCCTTGTAAGCTTATTAATAATAAGCATAAAAAACGTATTTTTTGATATTGATATGTGCTATTCTAAGGTTTGTGTCACGAATCCGGTCCGTGGGCTTCAGGCCAATTGCCACTAGAGGTTATTCTCCCATTACATTGACTCTCACACCACACAGACTGTTACACATCACCCTGGACTGCATTTCCCATCAACCATTGCACTGATTACACGCACACAGCTGAATGCACTGATTACACACACACACACAGCTGAATCCAATCAGACATGCTACATAAGCCATGGACTTCCTCTCTCTCACTGCCGATACCACGTATCCTGTCACATTTTATTAATATTGTCTTTAATGATAACTTTAGTTTCTGATTTACTAAGTGGTTTTTGCATATCTATGTGTTCTGTCTATTGCCAACCTATCCACCTTTTCATTTCCCTCAATACCCACATGTGCTGGAACCCATGTAAACTGTGTATACATGTTTTTATTGAGTTAGTCTAAAAATTAATTGATTTATTTCATCCAAAAGATCTTGTCTACATACAGATTTTCCACTCATGGATACTTAACAATGAGGACATGGAATCTGAGCAGATGACTATCTTATACGGCTTAACTTCCTCTACCCATTGTAGTGCTAAAATAATGGCCTGATAGGTGATCTGAAATTCTTTTTTGAATGTTAATTTTGTATTTTGGGATGAATACAGCTGCATCTGTTTTTCCAATTATTGGATCTTTGGATGCATCTGTGTATATCTGTATTGTATCTTTATACCTTGTGCATATCTGTATTGTATCTTCATACCTGGTTTCTATATACTGTTGAATATTTTGATATATTCCAGATTTTACAGTTTTTTTTTATTTCCATATTTACTAAAGCAGAATACCCATGGTGGGATGACAGTCATACTTATTGTCTTACAGCATGCAAAAGTGTCTGTTCCCATTTCCTTTGCCTCTATTCCCCTCCTCCATCCAAAGCTACTTATATTGATTCGGCCATACTCCCAACATTCTTTAAGTACCCTTTTTGCAGGATGTGTTGTCCAGTATGACATTGTTAGTTTGAGCTGTCTAATCTTTAATGGCATCGCTCCTACTTCTACTTGTATTGAAGCTACAGGTGACATTTTGAAAGCTCCACAACACAACCGCAGGGCCTTAGCCTGCACCCTGTCCAAACCTGTCAGTATATTAGCTGCAGAATTATACACTATACACCCATAATCAAGAACAGAGTGAATTAAGGCAACATAAATTTGTTTCATAGATGTACCTGATGCACCCCATCTATATCCTCATAAACACTTTAGTAATTGCATTCCTCTCTTGCACTTATTTATAATTTTTTGAATATGAATATTAAAAGTAAGTTTAGTATCGAACCATACCGCTAAATACCTTATGACCCTTTCTTGCTTGAGTGACTGTCCATACAGTTTGATATCTAGTCTAGGATTTACCTTCTTTTTAGTGAAACATATATATTGCGTATTTTCCACAGATACACGAAAGCCCCACTCATGTGACCAATTTCCAACCTGATCTATTACTTTCTGCATTCTTGCCTCCAGTATACCAATGTTATGACTCCTCACCAATAATGCCCCATCATCTGCATATAAGGCTTTACTCATTCTCTGCTCAACTCCAGAGAAAACATCATCAATCATTATATTAAACAATATTGGGCTACATGTACTCCCCTGCGGTGTACCATTTTCTTTTGAGTAGGTGTTTGATGATTCCACTCCTATTTTAACCTCAATAGTTCTTTCTTTTATAAGGTCTCTTATCCAATTAAACATCTTACCACCTATCCCCATCTTATTCAATTTAATTAATAGCCCCTCCTTCCATAACACATCGTATGCCTTTTCTATGTCAAAAAAATGTTTCCAAGACAAACTCTTTATTTACATCTGCTTTCCATATTTGTATGTCTTACTCTACTGCCTACATTCAATTTATCCCTTAACATAGAAAATCCTATAGGGCCCCCTGGGGCACAGTAGAGGAACTACACACACACACACAAAAAAACCATAGTAACCGTACTATGGTCTGTTACAATATATATATAGCAGTCAACATTTGAAGTGGATCAAAACCTTTCATCAAAGTTGTGCTAAGACAAGAGTCTTAGTCTTATTGTGGTTTTGGGATTTAGGAAAACTTTGATGAAAGGTTTTGATCCACTTCAAATGTTAACTAGTGTGTGTGTGTGTGTGTATATATATATATATATACTACCGTTCAAAAGTTTGGGATCAGTAAGACTTGTAATGTTTTTTAAAGAAGTCTCTTATGCTCATCAAGGCTGCATTTATTTGATCAAAAATACTGAAAAAAACTGTAATCTTGCTAAATGTTATTACAATATAAAGGAATGGTTTCTATTTTAATATCCTTTAAAATATAATTTATTTCTGTGATGCAAAGCTGAATTTCTATCAGCCATTACGCCAGTATAAAGTGTCACATGATCCTTAAGAAATCATTCTAATATGCTGATTTATTATTAGAATTATCAATGTTAGCAACAGTTGTGCTGCCAAATATTTATTTGGAAACTGCGATACTTTTTTCAAGATTCTTTGATGAATAAAAAGTTAAAAAGAACAGCATTTATTCAAAATATAAACCTTTTCTAACAATATAAATATTTGTTATCACTTCTTATATATTTAACACATCCTTGCTGAATAAAAGTTTTACAGTATTTCTCGATTGCTAAAACAATTTCTGAAACCTTGCTCCATTTTCTGAAAACATTAAACACAAAACCTCATCTTCAAGCACTATTTAAAAAACCTCTGACTCCTCTTGCAAAATGAAACTTTCGCCTCAAAACAGTTTTACCTGTGTTCAAAATCAAACACTGCTCTCAAATTATAAACAAAGTGATCAAAATGATATACACTATCAAGCAGCCAGTAAACAATACACCAAAAAATAGAAAACACATTGTTCAAAACATATAGTCTTCAGAGAGAAGTAAATTTTTAATCTCAAAACAAATTTAATATTTTTCCGTCATTGTCTTTTGATGAACGAAAACATGTTCTATCATAGTAGCTCAAAATTGATCAGAAATTACTACTCTCCTTTGCTCTTTGCAATTTTTTTTTTGTTCTTCCTCCTTGTACCCCTATTTTCACAGTAGGGCCTACTGTACCCTGCATCTCACAAACTTGTCCTTTGTCTCTGTGATACTGTAATTCTTGTTCTTTGTTGCTATGAACCTGCAACCAATCAAAATCTATTGAGCAGTCAGTACTGTTAACAAATGGAAAGCACAATGTTCAGGGCCATACAATTTGTTCATTGTACAGTATACAGTCTACAATGCACTGTACTACAGTATACAATACTAAAAGGGACAAAAATCAAAGGAGTAAACATGTGATCAATGTGCTTCTTCTTGTCTTTGGGCTAGGTCAGGCCAGAGCACTTCGTTGACATCACAAGCAATATTGTCCCTCCTGAGGCAACGGGGGAAGAAGCCTCTTGTGTCGTAACCAGCCCTGACATGACTAGTGTGTGTGTGTGTGTGTATATATATATATATATACTACCGTTCAAAAGTTTGGGATCAGTAAGACTTGTAATGTTTTTTAAAGAAGTCTCTTATGCTCATCAAGGCTGCATTTATTTGATCAAAAATACTGAAAAAAACTGTAATCTTGCTAAATGTTATTACAATATAAAGGAATGGTTTCTATTTTAATATCCTTTAAAATATAATTTATTTCTGTGATGCAAAGCTGAATTTCTATCAGCCATTACGCCAGTATAAAGTGTCACATGATCCTTAAGAAATCATTCTAATATGCTGATTTATTATTAGAATTATCAATGTTAGCAACAGTTGTGCTGCCAAATATTTATTTGGAAACTGCGATACTTTTTTCAAGATTCTTTGATGAATAAAAAGTTAAAAAGAACAGCATTTATTCAAAATATAAACCTTTTCTAACAATATAAATATTTGTTATCACTTCTTATATATTTAACACATCCTTGCTGAATAAAAGTTTTACAGTATTTCTCGATTGCTAAAACAATTTCTGAAACCTTGCTCCATTTTCTGAAAACATTAAACACAAAACCTCATCTTCAAGCACTATTTAAAAAACCTCTGACTCCTCTTGCAAAATGAAACTTTCGCCTCAAAACAGTTTTACCTGTGTTCAAAATCAAACACTGCTCTCAAATTATAAACAAAGTGATCAAAATGATATACACTATCAAGCAGCCAGTAAACAATACACCAAAAAATAGAAAACACATTGTTCAAAACATATAGTCTTCAGAGAGAAGTAAATTTTTAATCTCAAAACAAATTTAATATTTTTCCGTCATTGTCTTTTGATGAACGAAAACATGTTCTATCATAGTAGCTCAAAATTGATCAGAAATTACTACTCTCCTTTGCTCTTTGCAATTTTTTTTTTGTTCTTCCTCCTTGTACCCCTATTTTCACAGTAGGGCCTACTGTACCCTGCATCTCACAAACTTGTCCTTTGTCTCTGTGATACTGTAATTCTTGTTCTTTGTTGCTATGAACCTGCAACCAGTCAAAATCTATTGAGCAGTCAGTACTGTTAACAAATGGAAAGCACAATGTTCAGGGCCATACAATTTGTTCATTGTACAGTATACAGCCTACAATGCACTGTACTACAGTATACAATACTAAAAGGGACAAAAATCAAAGGAGTAAACATGTGATCAATGTGCTTCTTCTTGTCTTTGGGCTAGGTCAGGCCAGAGCACTTCGTTGACATCACAAGCAATATTGTCCCTCCTGAGGCAACGGGGGAAGAAGCCTCTTGTGTCGTAACCAGCCCTGACATGATATCACCACAGGCTAAATCCATGGCTTGCAGCAGATTTACTCTGGTGTAGGGTTGTCTATCATATACTTTCCATCTCCAAGAGGAGAAAAACTCCTCAATCGGATTCAGGAAAGGCAAGTATGGAGGGAGGTACAAGTTAATAAACTGCCCATTGATGTTAAACCATTCCCTTACCTGAGCAGCTCGGTGGAAACTGACATTGTCCCACACTATCACATAGGTGAGAATGGGATTCTCATTTAGCTCTTGACCCTGCTCCTCAAATAAAATATCTCTTAAAAAGTGAGTGAAGTGAATGTGGCCAAGTATGGTGGCCCATACTAGGAATTAGTGCTCTGCATTTATCCCATCCTTAGTGCACACACACAGCAGTGAACACACACCACACACCTGTACTCTACAATATAGCACTGTCTCTGTACGATTTACAAAATTCTAAATACAGTATATTGTATTTCTACACAGACAATATTTGACTTGGAATCCTTGGACAGACCCCATGACTTCATCTTTGTCGATGAAGCAGGCTTCAATCTAACAAAGAGGAGAAGGAGAGGCCGAAACATGATTGGACAGCAGGCCATTGTTGAAGTCCCTGGTCAATAAGGTGGCAATGTCACAATCTGTGCTGCTATCAGGTGCCCCCACCTACAATCCCTGCCGGTACGAGATTCTAACCCACAACCTTTGGGTTACGAGTCCGACGCTCTAACCATTAGGCCACGACTTCCCCCGTCATCAAGTTGGCAATAAATCTTAGAAGGTGCTGGGTGTTATATGGCCCGCGTGTAACATGGTGATGTAGAACACCATGGTTGCTGATAGCAGCACAGATTGTGACATTGCCACCTCGTTGACCAGGGACAATGGCCCGCTGTCCAATCATGTTTCGGCCTCTCCTTCTCCTCTTTGTTAGATTGAAGCCTGCTTCATCAACAAAGATGAAGTCATGGGGTCTGTCCAAGGATTCCAAGTCAAATATTGTCTGTGTAGAAATACAATATACTGTATTTAGAATTTTGTAAATCGTACAGAGACAGTGCTATATTGTAGAGTACAATTAGGCCTACTGTATGCACTTCTGATTCACATACATTGTATGTACTGAAGAGTAATGCCATTCACGTAGTATGTGTTAGTACTGTAGACAATCTAGATTACAGTAAATGTTTCTGTATGTACACTTACTTGCACATACTGAGCTCGCATTCCTTTCACCCTTGATGAGTTGCACTCAAAAGGTACTCTGTATACTTGTTTCATTCGCATCCTGTTACAATGGAGGACACGGTCAATTGTGGAAATGCTCACACTGTCGATTCCCTGGAAGTGTGTGTTGTCTTGTATCACTTGTTCCTGGATTTCTCTGAGTCGTATTACATTATCTTGAAGGACCATGCCCACTATAACGGCCTCTTGCTCCCGAGTGAATATAGCTGTCCTTCCACCTGCATGTGGCAGCCTTGCAATTCTACAAAAAGTAGATGTGCAGTTACAAAAAATATTCATGCAGTACTATACATACAGTGATGAACTTTACAAATGTCTATTGAAACAGCTGCATATAGTGTAGTACAGTAAATTTGCTATTACAAAAATACAGTAGTAAACTGTACCTGTTCTCTTCTCTGAATGTCCTTACTATGGTGGACACAGAAAATCGGCTCAAATTGGGTTGCACTCTAAGTCCTGCTTCCCTCATTGTCAGTCCATGGACAAGAACATGGTCTATGACTGTTGCTTGAATTTCATCAGATATTTCCACTCTTTGTCTTCCTCTTTCTCTTCGTCCTCCTCTTCCTCTTTCTTGCCCTCCTCTTCCTCTTTCTCCTCCTCCTCTTCCTCGCCCTCCTCCTCCTCTTCCTCTTTCTCGCCCTCCTCCTCCTCTTCCTCCTCGTCGCCCACCTCCTCCTCTTCCTCTTTCTTGTCCTCCTCCTCCTCGTCGCCCACCTCGCATACGCACTCGTCCTCTCACATTGTTTCTTCTATCCATTCTCAGACTTTCTCCTTCCCACCTTCAACAACCTGTTTGCTCTCTGAACTGGCTTATATTGGTTGTCACATCATTTGAAACAGGTTAAATCAATTTTGAGTGGTTGTGTTCTATCAATGATATGTGTTCTCTATTTGTATTTGATTGTTGCCACTTGTGTTTACAAGTATGGATGACATGTGCATTAGAGAGCAGAATGTGTTTTGAGAATGAGAATGTGTTTAGAGTTTTGCTGAACAGTCTAAGTGAGATCTGCAAATTGTGTTTTACCATGTGAAATGGTGTAAGGTATTGACAACAGACTGCACAATTAGCTAAATGAGTTCAGGCAACTGAGAACTTTGTTCAGCCAATGTGTTTTAGTGTTTTAGCAATCGAGAAAAACTGTAATTTCTTTAAAAAAAACTAAGAATAAAAATTTACTGACCCCAAACTTTTGAACGGTACTGTATATTGTTAGAAAAGATTTATATTTTAAATAAATGCTCTTCTTTTAAACTTTTTATTCATCAAAGAATCCTGAAAAAAAAGTATCACAGGTTCCAAAAAAATATTAAGCAGCATATTAGGATAATTTCTGAAGGATCATGTGACACTGAAGACTGTAGTAATGATGCTGAAAATTCAGCTTTGCATCACAGGAATAAATTTGATTTTAATGTATATTAAAATAGAAAAATTTTATTTTACATCGTAATAATATTTCACAATATTATTTTTTTTCCCTGTATTTTTGATCAATTAAATTCAGCCTTGATGAGCATAAGAAACTCCTTTAAAAAACATTTAAAGTTATTCTGATCCCACAATTTTGAGCGGTAGTATATATATACAGTGGGTACGGAAATTATTCAGACCCCCTTAAATTTTTCACTCTTTGTTATATTGCAGCCATTTGCTAAAATCATTTAAGTTCATTTTTTTTCCTCATTAATGTACACACAGCACCCCATATTGACAGAAAAACTCAGAATTGTTGACATTTTTGCAGATTTATTAAAAAAGAAAAACTGAAATATCACATGGTCCTAAGTATTCAGACCCTTTGCTCAGTATTTAGTAGAAGCACCCTTTTGATCTAATACAGCCATGAGTCTTTTTGGGAAAGATGCAACAAGTTTTTCACACCTGGATTTGGGGATCCTCTCCAGTTCTGTCAGGTTGGATGGTAAACGTTGGTGGACCGCCATTTTTAGGTCTCTCCAGAGATGCTCAATTGGGTTTTAGTCAGGGCTCTTGCTGGGCCATTCAAGAACAGTCACAGAGTTGTTGTGAAGCCCCTCCTTCGTTATTTTAGCTGTGTGCTTAGGGTCATTGTCTTGTTGGAAGGTAAACCTTCGGCCCAGTCTGAGTTCCTGAGCACTCTGGAGAAGGTTTTGGAGCTCAGCCACAGTGATCTTTGGGTTCTCCTTTACCTCTCTCACCAAGGCTCTTCTCCCCCGATAGCTCACTTTGGCCGGACGGCCAGCTCTAGGAAGGGGTGGCTGTCCACCAACGTTTACCATCCAACCTGACAGAACTGGAGAGGATCTGCAAGGAGGAATGGCAGAGGATCCCCAAATCCAGGTGTGAAAAACTTGTTGCATCTTTCCCCAAAAGACTCATGGCTGTATTAGATCAAAAGGGTGCTTCTACTAAATACTGAGCAAAGGGTCTGAATACTTAGGACCATGTGATATTTCAGTTTTTCTTTTTTAATAAATCTGCAAAAATGTCAACAATTCTGTGTTTTTCTGTCAATATGGGGTGCTGTGTGTACATTAATGAGGAAAAAAAATTAACTTAAATGATTTTAGCAAATGGCTGCAATATAACAGAGTGAAAAATTTAAGGGGGTCTGAATACTTTCCGTACCCACTGTATATATATATATGTTGTGCAGATAACATTAATCAGTCCTCACTTTCTAGATCAGCACAAATATTTTACTTAAGCTGCTCTTTAACCTCATTGTCTTAGTGCAAAAGGTCAAAGTTTGAACTAATGTTTATACTGTTTCTCCATGCCTAAGGTAATCATTTATTTACACCATACTGACATTGTCTTGTCCATTATTACAGTAGTGGTTCACAGACTAAGACAAAGAAAATGTAAACTGAATTGTATTGTCCAATGTCTTCTTAATTGTTCATGTCAAATCATGTCATGTATGATACAACATTTTTAATGTTTATCTATTTAGAAAAAAACAAACATGTTTGACATTGTAAATTAATACTGTGTATTGTGTACTTAACAAAGGCCCATAACTGTTAAATATATATATTAGAATGTAAGAGGAGTTTGCAAAGCATAGCATTTGGTCATTTGTTATATAAATTACTTGGTTTGTCTAAGTGACTTAAATTCTGTAGATTTAATGTCAAAAGATATGACACTTTTCTGCTTACCTACATTCACTTAATCTAGATTGGCTGATTCAATGAAAAGTTGACATAAACCAGACAGTACAAAACCACTGTTGAGAAAGGTTAACTTTTTATTCTGTTTTCATAACTGTTTTCTTTCATCCAGTGATGCTGTTCTTGATGGGGTACTACATTAGATAGTGTGGCCACTGGCCAGTTAATTTACATCCAGCAAAAACTGGAAGATGAAATCACTGTTTTCTCCAGAGCTGCTTTATAGACGAACCTAACTCATTCCATAATTGATAGACTTTATACAGTTGTCGGACGGAACTGACTCAACAAATGAACTGATTTCAACTGAATAATGACTGTTTAGTATTATCTTTTTAGAGCTGCTTTACAGCAGAGTTGAATTAGTTTGCATCACTGAATCTCTATTTTCTTGTCTATAACTGTAAAGATTCTTTTAAGTTATCTTTATTGTATAAAGTGCTATTTAAATAAAGGTGACTTGACAACAATTTTCTATTGAATCAGTGTTCACACTGGTCACTGAGTACAAGAGAGGCGAGGGGGTGGAAACAGATTATCTGTTCAAGAATGCAAGTCAATAGCAAAACTTGTGCTGAGGGCTGCTGCATTTGAGGCATGTGGCATTTGACAATTACATAAAAATATCAAATGTTACATAAATAGATAATTTCCAGTGTATTAAATGAGACAAACTCATTGATAATAATAATAATTTAAAAAAATGGATATGAACAAAAAAAACAACAGCGAAATGAATGTAATAAGCCATTTAATAATGTGTTGTGACTTAGCCTCAGTGAGTACAAATATTACAAACAGGATCTATATTATGTTTTAAGTGTTTTATAGTGTTCGAGAAATGTGGATATTTATCAAAAAAAATATTTCACTGACAAAAATAATTTCATTATATTCATTTAGTAGGTTATATCGTTAAAAATTTTAATTTGTCATGTTTTTATTTTCTAATCAGTCTTTAAAACCCAATAATGCCGGTGGGCAGCTAATGAGACTTTTTTCTTTCCATAAATAGAAAAACAAGAGGAAAAACAAACAAACAAAAAACTCAGCGACAGGTTTTTACTTTACTTTGAAATTCAAAAGCAAAGTATAAAATATTTTAGGTCCTAATGCCCACGTTTCGACATCTGTTCAACATTATCATATCAGTCACACTTTTCCTAACATTTACTCTTTAACCTTTTTTTAAAAATCTGACGAAACACAGGTCGGATGTGTACCGTCCAGTCTGAACACGTCATCACATGTCTCGGCCAATGGAAATGTAGGCGTGAGTGTATTCGCGCCTCAGATTGGTCAAAAGTTTCTGTTTCAACAGAGACGCGATATAAATGTCAACATCGATGTTGTAAGCCTGAAAAAGAAACTCAAACGAGAAGACAGGAGCTTAATTCAGATCCGGAAGACGAACTGTTCACGTAGTGTGATAATTGAGTATGGTGGACAGTGTTTACCGTACACGGTCTCTCGGTGTAGGTGTAGTTGGTCTTCCTGATCAGTATGCCGACGGTAAAGCAGCGAAAGTGTGGCAGCTGTACATCGGAGACACTCGGAGCAGGACAGAGGAGTACAAGAGCTGGGTGCTGTCCCTGCTCAGAAAACATGGGGTTCAGAAGGTGCTGGATGTAGCCTGCGGCACAGGGTATGACCTAAATTAAGTAATAATGATAATAATAACTTCTAAAATTCAAACTTTATGGCTGCACATAGTATTTAGCCTTAGGTTTACTCCAGACTGGCTGCTTGCTTTGTGGTTTACTCAACTCCCCTCTCAGAAATCTGGGGCATGTTGTTGGGCATTGAAGCAGAAGGCATTTTGGCTGAATTACACAAAGGCTGTGTTGCTGCAAGAGTCATGTCTGCTTGTGTTATTTGTCAGTGGCAGGTAGGTGTGTGTGTGT
>NW_015506227.1:206253-233337 GCF_001515645.1 Sinocyclocheilus grahami | reverse complement strand
GTGTGTGTGTGTGTGTGTGTGTGTGTGTGTGTGTGTGTGTGTGTGTGGATAGATAGATAGATACACAACACAAGACTGCCAAAAACCGGTGACACCAACAAAAAATATGCTTGTTAAAATATATTTTGTTGGTACAGCATAAAGAGGTAATAATAAGTCATACCCCTGCAAAAAAATAAATAAATAAACATTTACTGGTGGTGAGGAAGTTACAGACAGTTAAGATTTTTGTACAATATATGACCACTTGAACATCTGCTCTCTGCCAATGAAACATGCACACAATAACTTGTCTAATAATATCTGCTGCTGCTGCTGGGCAGTGCTGTGTAGTAGCTGTATTTGGGCAAGGCCGGATTTATGCATAGGCATTCTAGGCACATGCCTATGCTCACTCATCCAGGGGGGGCCCAAACACAATGAAGAGAGATATATAATTTTTTTTTTAACTATGGGCAATCTACAACAGTAAAGAACCAAAACCCCAGAAGACAAATATTACGTTAGGGTAAAAATGACAAACTATTTCCATGTTTTCCTCCTTTTTATGTAGCTACAGAAATTGCGCTTTCTTTCTCCCGTTGTCATTCTCAGACACACTAAGATGCCATCTCTTAGTAGCGAGGTTCTTGAAGCAGTTCAACTAAAAGATTCGCTATTAGTAGACGCTGCTGCTGAGAGATGCACATGACGCAGGTATTCACACATGCTTAATCCCTCCCTCTCTCTCTCTCTAATAACTGCATTAGCCTGCATATCAATAGTCTGTTATTAGCTCTAAAAATTACATTTAGGAATTTTCAACGGAAGGTTTGGGATGAGGTGCGTAAGAAATTACTTGAACACATTCATGACAGATGTCTTGAAATAAATCATCTGAACAATGAACAAATGAGGTGGTTGTGACTCTAGGCCATTAAAATTGTTAGAGAAATAATGCACTCCCGAAAGTGGTATGGCCACAACGCCGGAGCCTATTAATGGAACGGTTCTCCGTTCTCAAAGAAAGAACTACATTTGATATTTATTGACTGATAATATTTACCAAAAGAAACGGTCGTAACACTGAACATAAGCGCTTTTTGTGATAGAAAACACTGTAACAGTTTCCACTGATTAGGAAATATTTTTGTTTGCTGGGGTGCTAATACTATATATTGATAAGGAAGGGGGGCCCAAACATTTGTTTTGCCTATGTCACGATAAGAGGTAAATCCGGCTTTGTATTTGGGGGAGTGTCTTCAATTGTTAACTCAGCATAACCTGCAAGACCTGTTTTCCATTTAGATGAACTCCAGCCCAGACATTTGTATTCTCCACACAGGCATGTCTGTAGCAGATATTTAACCACATATCAATTTAAACTGCAAATCATTTGTTTAAAGTCAGCATGAAATGGAAATTGTGACCGACTTTTCTTCCCTAATGTGATGTATATCCAAGTGAATCATCTTTTACAAGAACTATAGGTCAGGACTTCATCCATTTGGAATTGACTGAATCAAAGAAAGTTGTTTTGCAAACTAAATGGAGGCAGATCTGAATGCAAGTTTGTAGTCAGTTGTGGAGTGAGAAGTTGCTGGAGGGGAAGGATTGAAACTCGTCTGGCCATTGGACAGCCTTATTGCCCAGCCTTCACATCAATATACATGTCAGTAAAGAAATGCTGTTATGAGGGGAATAAAAGGGCACATTAACAAAACAAAAAAGAAGAAGAATTGTCCATTTTGATTGCATGGTGGCTTTAATAAGATTAATAGTGTCAGTACCAGCGCTCTTTCGATACACTGCAAAGCTGGATGTGTGATGTAGGAGAAAAAGACTTGACAAATGCATGCATCACTCTGCGTTTATTAAATGCATGTTTCAAATTGAATCACTATTTTGTGCATTTGTTTCATTAAAGTTCATTGACATTTCACTGAAGTTCATTTGTGCATGTAACTATATTTCAAATGTAGTAGAAGTGCCACGGATAGCGAGTTTGCTTAAAATTGATAATATATTTACACCATTAAATATAACTAGCTTTATTCCATCTTGTCATTATAAGCACATCATTCTGTTCTCTTTAATTTAGTCAGCCTTACAGCCCTTAAAAGTAGAAAATTGCTGCATGTAGGTGTGTTGAAAGTTGTCAAGTCATAAGTAGAATGCAGACGTAATTGTTTAAGTAATTCATTAAAGTGCTTTTGAGCATTTTAGAGCAGGAGTTTTCAAATAGATTAGATATAATTGAATAGATTATAGATTAGTCCATAGTTTAGTGTCAGTGAATATTAAAGCACAAAAAGACTGCCATTGAAGTCTGAATTTCTCTGTGTGAATGAATGGCACAGTTTCTCTTCTACACATACTGAAGTATATGTGACATTCATGGTGTTTCTAGCATTTTCTGTTTCACTATATAAGGGCATGAACTTCATTTCCAGAGCTGCTCTAAGAGATACTTCACTATTTAATTTGATAAAACAACCGTATATCACAAAGAAGCTCAAAAGTCTTCATGACAACCTGTCAAAATAAAGGTTTGGTTTTAACATGAGAGATATATATTACTATAGTACAGTAGAATGTGCTTCTCAAAATATTAATAATAAGTCAATAGTTGCAGTTAAAAAATAAGAAATAGTTGCAGTTTTTCTTCTGTGTTTTAAATCAACAGTAAACCTCTGTCATGTAGCACTTTGTTTGCCAAAAAGTAAAGTAATGGACATTTTTCTCATTTCTGCTGAAGTTCTGAAGCAGAAGTAATCGGATGTCTTCTATGGAGGTGAACAGGAGACTACGTGTTGCTGTTTTCTACATGTTGAGAAAACATGTTACATGTTTTTTTGCATTCCCATTTGCTCAAATAGCAAAAGAAAAACTCACGGCTTTCAAAAAGAGAAAATCGGAGAGAGATTGATATGAGAACAATGTCAGATTTACAGTCACTCCCACTGCTGTTGTATTAAAAACACCCTCACAGAAGCGTTAACTATTTGTAATTTCATGCAAAGGTAATATAATATAAAGTATAGTATATTTTCAATTAAAATATTTAAAAAACTTGTACAAACAGGATTTACGATGCTGATTATAATTGAAATGTCTTGAAATGAAACAGTCTTTGAAAAGAGTTTTCATTTGATTACCACTGTTTTTATAATAAGTGTGTTAAATCACAAAAAAAATTAATTTATTTTTAATAAAACAAAAAAAAAAAATTCTAAAAAATAAAACATTTCATAGGACCCTTTTATTATTTTTTAAATGTAACTTTTACTAAATTAAGTTGTATTCGTTTTATGATTTCAAATAATTAGACATGATTTTTGGTTACTTTTAAAACAGAGTCCAGAAAAAATATATATATATAAAAAAAAAAAATTGTAAATGGACATCCAATGGCATCTAAATGTTCCTGTGGCTCAGTGGTAGAGCATTGTGTTAGCAGCGCGAAAGATCATGGGTTCAATTCCCAGGGAACACACATACTGGTAAAGTATATAGCCTGAATGCACTGTAAGTTGCTTTGGATAAAAGCGTCTGCTAAATGCATAAGTTATATTGTATTAAGTGTGTGTAATTATGAGGGGGTCCTCTAATATTTCCAAGCAACCAGTAGTTCTAGCATTGAACCCCAATCATTTTAGTGTTTCTTAAATAAACTTGTTGGTAAGTTGATGAAATTAGTGCATTTTTCTTTACATTTTAATGCATTAGTTGCCCTCTCAGGAATCTATCCAGTAGTAATATAGTGGAGTTTCACTGAATGCTATTGGTTGCCTTGTGTGTGTGTGTGTGTGTTATAAACACTTAAACTTGTCAGCTTGCGATCATTAAATATGATGTTGCTAAAAAGAACATTATTTTGTGTATTTGGTGTAATGAAATGTGTTTATGCGGTTTAAGGTTAAAAAAACACATTATTTTCCACATACTGTACATTATTGTTTCTCCTCTATGCCCCGCCTTTCTGAAACACATCGATTTTTACAAAGCTCATCGGTCTGAAAAGCGAGGTGTGCTCTGATTGGCCAGCTATCCAGTGCTTTGTGATTGGCCGAATACCTCAAGTGTGTGATGGAAATGTTACGCCCCTTACCATATTGTGATGCCCTGTCCGGCCGGAGCGATGATTCAAAAACATGAAAATCCATTATAAATGAGGCATTTGGAGCATCCAGTGGGGACATAATTATGGATTATAACGACTTATACTGTCTTTTTACGCGTTGCGTTGCATCGCGCCGCATAAACATAAAACCATGTCTGCATTTGTGATCGGAGAAATGACAAACAACAAGCGCTACTCTACACTGCTCAAAACTCGCATTTGAATCATCAGTGGCAAATCTTTTAAATGAAAACGTACTTACAGTCTGTGAGTCAGAACAGCCGGCATTGTAGTCTACTCTTCCAGGATCAGGAAACAGTCATCCATAAAATGTGCTGCACACATCTGAATATTTGGGTTGAACTGTTCTGAAACAGTGTTGCAAATATAACTTAACCACTGATTTCTAGTCGTGTCCTTTTGGAAGGCCAAACAAAGTAGTTTCGCTTTCACAACGAAACACCCAGCGTCTTGACAACATGGCAGCGGCAACAACAATACTACAGCGAGAATAAAAGTTACACCTTCTTTCTTTGCATGAACATTTGGGCGGCGTTATGCAGATCTTCCCACATCGTGACGTAGACATGTGGGGGCGTGTTAGAATGAGCCATTTTAGGTAGGCGTAGTTGACTCTTAACTTTTATAAATAATATCTCTTTGGATTTGACACTTTAGTCTTTGCAACTTTACAGATCTTCTTTATGCACCAAGAGCTTGTAACACTTCAAAGAGAAAGGAAAAATTTAAATCGCATCATATGACCCCTGTAATATTCACTTGTTGTGTATGCTTGTGTGAATATCATAAAATAACATTAGGATGTGAGTAATTAACCTTTTTAAATTTAATATTTTACCAAATCTAAACTTATAAAAATCTAGTGTTCGAGTTTGATTCAAATGCAAAATCTGAGGGGGGAAAAAAGCAGTTATGTCTGGCAATTCTCTTTTGAGCTACTAGGCATCTAGTGGCTAAACAATGGCATTACATTACTCTAGAAGCGTGCGTTCTGCAAGTGAACGTCGCTTTATTGTGCCATCCCAAAGAGGCACAAAATCACTTTCACGGACTTTTAAATTAACTGTTCCCTCCTGGTGGAATGACTTGCCCAACTCAGTCCAAGCAGATGAGTCCTTAGCCATCTTCAAGAATCAACTAAAAACACATCTCTTCCATCTTTTTTTGACCCTCTAACTCTAGCACTCTCTATTCTAATTCTATTTTTTATAAAAAAAATTTAAAAACTTGCCCCTTTTAGACTTCTAGCAGCCTATTAATTTACTAACTGCTAGTCTTCTTTAAAAAAAAAACTAACACTTGCTTCTCTAATCTTTTTGTATTCTATTTGCTTTCGTTTTATTTATTATACAATTAACAAAAGCAAAAAAGGCCTCTAACACTAGCTTGCTTTGTTTTTATTTATTATATAATTTAAAAAAAACCCTTGCTACGTGTACTGCGTTAAGCTAACTGAGACTTGTTATAGCACTACCGTATCGTTGCTCTTGTTGATTTTGATTGCTTCCATTGTCCTCATTTGTAAGTGGCTTTGGATAAAAGCGTCTGCTAAATGTAAATGTACATACTGTATGAATATAATTTTTCCGGCCACCGGATGCCTCTAATTTTCCACTTTGTATTGGAATTTAAAAACCTGTCCTCTATTTTAACCATAAATGCTACACTAATTGAAGTATAATAAACATGTTAGAAAAAAATATTATTTTAAATGGTCATTAATGGATCATAATTATTGCACAAATTATATCATACCAGAAAAATCTCAAAATATTAAATAAGTATTATCGATTATATTATTGATCTAAAATACAGTACAGTTATTCAACTGATACAAAGTTACACTTAAGGTGTCTGGCCAAGGAGTTGTGTGACCCAAGTAAGGAATAACTGAGGGTTAAACTCAAGAAAAACATTAATGTTGTCACTTTATAAGTAAAGTGTATATACTGTTAAGTGTAGTCAGCATTGTAATCAATGCACATGCATTAACATTTACCAGAAATTCCTGGAAATATAGTGAAACTGTTGTCTATCCTGCCTAAACCGATTCAAACTCTGTTTTTCAACAGCTCTGATCAATACCACCAAGAGAGTCCAATCAATGCCTTCCTCCAATATATGTTTTTTTTTTTTTTTAGGGTGGATTCCATCATGTTGGTAGAAGAGGGATTCAAGGTGGTTAGTGTGGATGCCAGTGACAAAATGCTCAAATATGCTCTTAAAGAGAGATGGGAGAGGAGAAAAGAGCCCACCTTCGATAACTGGGGTAAGTGGAGATCCCTGTTTTGAGTGGGTGACTTTACTGTTATGTGAGAATTAGTTAAATGTTTCTTCATGGTCTGGGGTCTCATTTATAAACATTGTGTATGCACAAAATGGGTATAGAAATATCAGTAGCCCCTCACTGCAGAACAAAGATCCAGGGGGCGGGGTTGGATCCACATCTAGGGGGTGGAGATGGGTGGGTTTAGGGATCAGGGGGTGGAAACGGGCAGGTTTTGTCAAGATAATTCAGGAAAAGACTAGAGATTCAGTTGCAAGTGTTCAAAGGTTTATTTTCTGAAGACCAAACATAAAAAACACAGGAAAAGTGAGGGTGCAGATAATTCCTCAGCAACGCAGGGACTACAATGGGCAGATGACTGAGACCCGGACAACAGTCACAGGAGCAACGGACTCCACAGAGAAAGCAAGAGTTCCTCACAGTAACATGTGGTTCCACAATAGTGCGGCAGTCACTCCACAGGAATCATCCACAACGCACTCAAGTCGAGTGCAGCAAACGGGAGACAGGAGAACACAGAACGAGAGTGAGCAAACAATGATCCGACCGTGAATGAACATCCTGTTGTGAGACATAGATCCTACACTGTGGCATGAAAAATTGGGAGGGGGGGTCGCATCTTTGACACTTTTTTCACCATTGACTTCCAGAAAATGTTCTGACGGTTACTGTTAGGCAGTGCTGGGAAGGTTACTTTGTAAATGTAATCGGTTACAGTTTACAGGTTACCCTATTTAAAATGTAATCAGTTGTGTAACTATTTCAATTGCTTTATTAAAGTAATGTAACTGATTACATTGGATCACTTTTTGATTACTTTTCTAAATGTAAAATATTTTCTACTGTTAATCATTTTGAAACATTTAAAGCAGGCAGGGTTAACCTTACAGTAGAACTCAAAAATCAGTTAATCTTAAAGCATATGCATAAACCCAAATAGGAAATTAAACAGTTATCGAATAAGCATGCATCTTATTCTGTGTTCTAAACTCCTGAAACATTGGTGCTTCGTATTTTAGAGCAGTCACTGCAATTAAGAAATAAATGAATCAAATCTGTATGTGCGTGTTTGTGTGAAAACCCCCTTTGTAATTGTTAACATTTTCATAAGTATCTGTAGGCTAATTTAATTACACTTTTTTTTTTCTCAGTAACTGTAACAGATTGCATTTACATTTATTTTGTAAGTAAATTACGTAATTCCGTTACATGTAATTAGTTACTCCCCAACACTGGTGTTAAATATACAGAATATATGGGGAGTACAAACACTGATCTATAGTTGCCACCCCTCATTCTGCTCATGCCCCCTTTTTGCCACCCCAAGTATAAAATCTTGGATAGGTCCAGTGATAATAGCTTACTGTACAACCACAGCTGCATGAAGGTGTTGATGTCTTGTGTATGCATCTCCACAACATTATGAAAAATACCACTGTATTTGTAGTGGCGCGCCGAGTCAGACAATTGTATTTACACTGCAATATTTAATATAGGCTAAAAATAGCTAAAATATGTTCACCTTATCAGCAAAACGGCATAAATTTAATTCAATTTAAATTGTTTAAAACAATTGAAATACTTGGCCAGTGGGAAAGAATGATCTCAACTCTATTCTAAAATATTTATCTGAGAACTATTTTAAACAGTTTTGTTTTTATATTTATTCTGCAGTATAGCAAGGATACTGGATGATTTTTAGCAATAATAATTGTGTATGGCACAAATGGCATTTACAGTCCGTATCTCATATTCCCTTAATGTCTTTTACCTTTGACACTGTTGAACATAGTGTCACGTGAATGGAATGTGCATGGAAATGATATGCTGATAAGGTTATGCATAGTAAAACTAGGCGTTTTAAGCTCCATATATGGTGATTTCGGGGAGGCATACGCACAATCTTCCCATGACTGGGATTTATAAAGGGATTTTTGCGCAGGTTCTGGGGTACACATGGTTTTATAAATCGAAAAACTTTTGCGTTTAGTTTTATAAATGAGACCCCTGGGCCTTTTTGTCCTACGAATGAAATTTAGAATTTGCCTAAGTACAAGAAGATCCGTATTTATCAAACGTGCGCAGGCAGTTCGTACACACATAAGCAATCATTGTTGATAAATCCCACATGTGCGTAAGTAACATGCTCCTTCACGTTCACGGTCATTTGCATTCGGAAACGCCTCAAATGAACCATATATGGTGACAACACCTCCCTTTATAAATCACGTGAATGTATGTATCCTCACCGAAATCATGGCAAAGAAAACGGTACCGACTAAGAAGCCATTCTGTGCTCTCACTCTCAGCGTGGTCTTTGAAAACGCGTTCTCTGCAGAGCGCATTTTTTGCCAAGTCTTCCAATAACGCAAGATAAACCATTGCACCAAACAATTTAAAACCAGACAAATTATACATTGAGTGTTTATAACTGAAGGAAACACAGGACATATGTGGATTGCTTAATGTATACTGTGACATTCTTAAATGCGTTTTATGTGTAGTGTCGCTATTCTACCACTAGATTCTCTGCGTAAGCATGCTCAGAGGTGTGCTTGTATTTACACACATTATTATTCTACGTATAAGTACAAGTTGGTAGATCCCACACTTTGCGTGAAACTGTTCTTACGCACTCATTACACACACATCTGTGCATACGCACTGTTGATAAATGTGGCCCCTGGTCTTTTTATTTCAGTAATTGAGGAGGCCAACTGGCTAACATTACCAGAAGATGTTAAAAAACCTGGAGATGGGTTTGATGCAGTAATCTGTCTAGGCAATTCATTTGCTCATTTACCAGACTTCAAAGGTAAGAATACCAAACCAAAATATGTTTAATATTTTTATGGATTTATCTATTTAACTACTTTCTCATATTTCACAGGGGACCAGAGTGAACAGAAGCTTGCCTTACAAAACATAGCCAGCATGGCGAAACCTGGAGGGATCCTAATCATTGACCACCGTAACTATGATTACATTCTTGAGACTGGCCAAGCACCCCAAGGAAAGAATATTTTCTATAAGGTAGTTAAAGACCCACTGAGGAGTGCTGACCTAATTTTCAATGAAACAGGAAGTTAGGGTGAGACATATTGCGAGACATATTGTGCTTGGCTTTTGTCTGAAATCATGCATCTACTTGGTTTATTATTTTTTACATCAGGGCTTAGCTGCAAAACTGTGAAAAAAGAGACAAATTCTCAGAAATATTTTTTCCGTATTATCTGCCTAAACATGACAGGAATTAAAGGTGCAGTAATGCAATTTCTGAGAAACAGTGTTAAAAAATTTAAGTCAACATGCAAACAAACAATTCTGAATATTTGCTAGCTGTCTGTTCTGTGTGATGAAAAAATGGTGTTTAATTTTAAGGCTGTTAAACTAAAAGGCTTATGTGAAAGTCCAGTAATTCTGATGAAATATGGAAAAAATCAGTGCTTGTTTTTCAGAGTGACCTGAAACAGGACATCTCCACCTCAGTACTGTGGGTAAATAGCAAGCCTCACATGATCACACTGGACTACACTCTGGAACTGCCTCAACCAGAGGATGTTCAGACTCCACCTGATACAAGGTACTGTGACCTGAGCTTTTGATGCGGTCAGTTTTTGAGTGGTTGTGATCTGTGTAATTATAGATTACTAATTAGAACATGGATATAATTACAAAAAGAGAAAATAAAAATCTATCTATCTATCTATACATACACTACCAGTCAAATAAATGCAGGCTTGGAGAACATAAGATATTTTTATATATATATTTTTTTTTATATATATATATATATATAAAGTCCGGACTTAAATCCGATTGAGATGCTTAAACAGTCCATTCATGCTCGAAAACCCTCCAATGTGGCTGAATTAAAACAATTCTGCAAAGAAGAGTGGGCCAAAATTCCTCCACAGCGATGTGAAAGACTCATTGCCAGTTATCGCAAACACTTGATTGCAGTTGTTGCTGCAAAGCGTGGCACAACCAGTTATTAGATTTAGGGGGCAATTACTTTTTCACGTAGGGCCAGGCAGGTTTGGACAGCTTTTTTCCCTTAATAAAATAAACAATCATTTAAAAACTGCATTTTGTATTTACTTGCATTATCTTTGTGTAATATTAAAATTTGTTTGATGATCTGAATCTTTTAAGTGTGACAAATATGCAAAACATTTAAACAACAGGAAGGGGGCCAACACTTTTTCACACCACTGTATATATTTATTTATTTAAAGGTCTGATTCTCGCTATTAACAAACCTTTTGCCTCAATAAAATCCTAATTTGCTGCTTATTAATAGTTAACTACCTTAACAAAAGGTAGTTGTTAAGTTTAGGTATTGGGTAGGATTAGTGATGTAGAATATGGTCATGCAGAATATGTGCTTTATAAGAAATAATAAACAGCCAATATGTTAAGAATAGGCATGCTAATAAGCAACTAGTTAATAGTGAGAATTGGTCCCTGTACTAAAGTGTTAATTTTTTTTTCTCTCTCTGAATACTTGAATAATTAGAGATGCAAATTTATCTGGGCTGAGAATGGTGACAACCCACACTCATTTTAACCCTCTGAGGGCCGTTTGTCTATAATGCACACTTGGGATGTTTGAACCCCAGACAATAGGTGTGTGTGTGTGTGTGTCAGGGTGTCCTTAAAAAGTCTTAAAATGTCTTCAATAACGTTTTCCTAAAATAATGCCTTAAAAAGTCTTAAAATGTCTTAAACTCGTTTTCGATGGGTCTTAAATATTTTTGGTCTCATTACCACTAAAATATCTTCAGTCTGACGGACCTAATGACTGTTTACAATCATTGGACAGACCAAAGAAAACCCACGGTAAGTTACTGCGTCATCAGAGAGAATTGCAGTAAGTTAGCATAATACAGAATACAAGCTGGCGCTGAGGCTCTCTCTGTTTGTCTCGAGACTTCAGAACAAATGAGCGTGACAGCACACATAAACTCAGAAGAAACACACTGAGGTAAAAATTCAAAATGTTTAGTTTATTCATAACATGATATAGTTAAATAACACCATGACAAGTGAGCTATTTTGCTCAATATTCTCACGACGCAAAAAAACATTCAAAACACCTACAGAGTGCACGCATTACGTGAAGTCTAGTGCGCTCTTTCACTGCATGATTCAGTCTATTAAAATACATTCAGAATGATCACAAATTCAAGACATGGTGGCAGAAAATGTGTATATTTATACCACTTCATATAGTTAATCAAGTTCACACGGAAGAGTGCCTTTTGTTTCTCCAAAAATTACCATATACAAATGTGATATTGATTTTTTACAACAGTTCAATAAACTAGAAGTTTTATTAAGAGACTTACATTTTAGACACCATATTGCCTGTTTTTGCACTATTTCGCCAACAAAAATAATTCCAAACAAAGCCACAGCTCTGTTTTGCATCTTTGAGCATCATGAAGGTGTTTCATTCCCGAATAAATCAACTGTTTAAATGATTCAGTTCAGTCGCAATGACTGACTTAACAGTGACTTACTGCCACCTACTGGCGGTTTTAAGTGATGTTTTATTAACACATTTCGGGAGGAGCACGTACAGATAATTAACACGGCCATCTATCCAATCAGCACAAGAGAGAACCTCTATAAATAATCAAAGCAGCCTTACCTCCATTATCTCTAGTCTTTCAGCATTCGGTTCACTCCCTTTGCCATCTTATCACAGACCCAATTTCCCATCCAAAGAAGAGACCTATACTGGGGATTTTTTCAGATCCGCCGCAATTTGCCGGCCCCATGATCACTCCTTCCCCGCCAGACACGAGCACCAGGCTTCATCGCGGCCACTGCTCTTCTCGACCAGCCACACGCTCTAGCCAATAGACCGTGCAAAGCACCGAGCTTGCCTCGCTCGACACCACCATGAAATGATGCACAAGCTCTCCTTTCCTCGAACGCTGGGTCGCAGCAGCAGCAGGCCTTCAACGAGCCTGGGCCGCACCCCCAGATCTCACCGCAGCAAAGCCTCACTCACAGCCTTTCACCGCAGCTCTTCCGGCCGCAGCGCCGTACGCAGCCGGGCCTCGAGCTCTCGTAGCAGACGAGCTCGAGGCTGCCTCTGCTAGTGGCACAGGCCGCGTTGCAAATTAATTACATTTCAGGTGATGTAGCTAAAAGCAGGTTTTCGTGGCTAAAGTTTGTTAAATGATATTATATCATAAATGGATGTTGATGCCATTTTTTTTAAAGGGGTCATATGATGCTTTTTTAAAGATAATTATTTTGTGTATTTGGTGTAACAGAATATGTTGACATGCTTTAATGTTCAAAAAACACATTATTTTTCAAATACTGTACATTATTGTAGGTCCTCTAGGTCCGCCTCTCTCAAACGCTTCGTTTTCTACAAAGTCCCTCCTTCCGACAAGTGCAGTCTGCTCTGATTGGCCAGCTGACCCAGTGCATTTTGATTGGCCGTTTTGATCTAGTTTTGATTTGATTGATCTAGTTTTGCACACACACACACACAATGCGCAAAACTCCGAATTTGAACAGTCAATAGCAAATACTTAAAATAATAACAAAACAGTAGCTGATTCAGAAGCGCCAGATTGTCATAGCAAAGTCAGAATTACCTCCTCTCCTAGGTTCACGAAACGGTCGTCCATAAAATGCATTGCTGTTCTGTTGTAAGTAATCTTAAAGATTTCTAAATGCATCTTCTTTCGGAAGGCCAAATAAAGTGCTTTTGCTTTCGCCTAGAAACACACAGCGTCTCCCTGACATGGCTGCTTCAACACTAACTGTGGTTACTGAAACTACGCCTTCTTTCTTTGCGTGCACATTTGGGTGGCATTATGCTAATATTTCCACATAGTGAGGTAGATATGTGGGGGCATGTTAGAACGAGCCGTTTTAGGGGGGTGTGGCAGAGTCTTAACTTTGATAAAGAATATCTCTTTGGTTTTGCGACTTTAGTTTTTGCAACTTCAGGGATCTTATCTATGCACAATCAGCTTGTAACACTCCAACGAGAAAGGAAAACTTGAAATCGCATCATATGACCCCTTTAAAGCAATTTAAAAAAAAATAATAATAAATGCCTTTTTTTCCCCAAAGTTAATCATCCACACTGAAATGTCTGAAAGCGTTATATTAGCCTTACTGTGGATGTATAAAACCTCACTGAGATGATACAGACGGAACAGACATAATACGTTTCACGCAGTTCTTCTGACAGGATCTATTCATTTACGGAAATATTTCACCATCCACTGACGCGCCCACGGCACGCTCACTCAGAATTGATGTAAAACGCAACTGCCCTCATGTTTTGCCGCAGGACAGCAATCGTGAGTACATTTTCTGCCATCTTTTTAGGACTGTAATATGACGAGCGTGCAAAGTAAATATCTTTAGCAACAGTGAGAAAGTGAATAGCACATAACTGCAAAATTAACGTTACTGGTATAAACATGTCTGTTGGTACAATGCGTTACACGACTAAACATGCTTCATCGTTTTCAAAATCTTCCGTTTCTACAACATGAAAACAGCATTTTCAAATTTATCCGCTCTGGAAAGTGTTTTTAAAGCTCTGTTTTCCTAGACTCCTTGTTTTAGCGTGGATGGAAGGCCAAAACAAGAGGAAAAGATGTGTTTTCAATGGAAACTTATTAATGTTGCCAAATCTAACAACAAATTGCTAAGTCGGCAACACCGCAGGCTACCCAGGCATTTCAGCTTGTCCCACTAAGTGTCACTAACCCTTCCACTTTCTCGCAGCCTATAGCTACAGCAGCCGAAGCAAGCGTGAAGCTGCTTCTGCTTGCAACACAGGCCCTCACATCTCAGTATTTCTGTCCTGTTACTTCTGACCCCCTTTTTTCCTTTCAGCGGCCCCCAGCTCCCACACGCCTCCACTAATGGCGCAGGCCCCAACGCCCGCCATTCCCCCTCTCTTTCCCCCTCTTTCTTCAGCTATCGCTCCCGGAGTCGTCCCAAGCGTGAGCACGCCTCCACTAATGGCGCAGGCCCCAACGCCCGCCATTCCCCCTCTCTTTCCCCCTCTTTCTTCACATATCGCTCCCGGAGCCATCCCAAGTGTGAGCAGCTATCTTTCCTCCTCCCCTTCGCATGCTCGCCCTTCCTTCTCTCTATCTTCCGCCACGCCCCTACCCATCCCTCCGAACACTCTCACCTTGGAACCACCCCCTGTAGCCAGCATCATCAGGACACAGATTTTGTCAGAAGCCTTCAAGACCTACGTGCGGTCAGACCGCTTCCATATCAAAGAAGCTCACCGAATCCTCATCAGCCGACCCCCTTTAACGCCAGTCCATCCCTGTTCACTCGAACTCCTGACCCACCATAGCTAACCCCCTTTAACATCACCTAATCCATCTATAATGGCCCATCCCCACTCCAGCCATCCCAACAGCACCCCGCATCCGCAGGAGCCTTACCTAATTCCCACACTGCCGCAGCAGTCCCCGCCCCGGCAGGAGCTTTCCTATATTTCCCCACTCCCGCAGGAGCCTCATCTAATTCCCACACTGCCTCAGCAGTGCCCGCTCCCGCAGGAGCCTTTCCGTATTTCCCCACTGTCCCTGCCCCGGCAGGAGCTTTTCCCTATTTTCCACACTGCCGCAGCAGTCCCAGCTCCCGCAGGAGCTCTTCCATGTTTCCCCACTGCTGCAGCAGTTCCCGCTCCCACAGGAGCCTTACCTAAATTCCCACACTGAAAACTCGTAAAACTTCCCGCTTCCGCAGAAGCCACTTTCTCTTTTCAGATGCCGTAGCAGTTCCCACTCCCACAGGAGTTTTCTTTTCAGATGCCGCAGTAGTGCCCGCTTCAGCAGAAGCCTCTAATTCTTTCTGCTAAAGCCTCAGCAGTGCCGCTACTACAAACGACGTCCAGCACCCCACCAATTTTAAGCTTTGCAAATTTTGGGGGGTTATCAACGCTCCTCTCTGGCTGCTGTCCTGTACTAATTGCATCTTTGGGGGAGTGCTTTGGGTCCGGGCTTAGACCCGAGCTCGGACCCCTCTCCCCGGACAGGGGGAGTACCCCGGGCTCGAGAGTAATTACCGAGCTCGCCAAATACGCATAACCTTTACTCTGTTCATTATATGTAAGTGTGAACTCGTGAAGTGATGTTTTAGTAGCAAATTTCGGGAGGAGCACGCGCAGATAATTAACACGGCTCAACATTTCTTATTTGTATGCTCACAAATGCATTTAAAACACTAATCTCATAACATTATTTATTGCAGTTGTAATTATTGTTATTTGCAGTGTAAATTATTTAATCTGACTGGTAGCAGCCCTATAGTGTATATTGAATTTATTGATAAATTGTAATAATTTGTAAGATGTAAGATGATGCATACATCTAAAAAGGTTAAAAATAGGCCTTTGTAAAGGTAAATATGCAGATTTAAGTATGTAAAAGCTGATAGAACACTGATTTTTACTCCACCAAAAATCTCAGAGATGCAGTTATTTTGCAGGGATATTTTGTATGGAATATTGTCTGCTGACATGAAAAGTTCACTGTATATCGTAGTAATAAATATAATTTATTACAGCAATTATATTTTGTTTTCTTTTTAATTTATACACATTAAATATTACATATATGTATGTAATAAAATGTGTATTTCCATTACAGGTTTAGGTCTTACATTTCATATAAGGTGGTATTAAAAAGGTCTTAAAAAGTCTTAAATTTAACTTGTTCATGTCTGCAGAAACCCTGGTGTGTGTGTGTGTGTGTGTGTACTGGTTTATATATCCTGGTGGGGACTTAAACCTGACTACACACAGACTCATGGGGACTCGTGTCACGGTGGGGACCTAAATTGTGGTCCCCACGGGTACAAAACTTATAAATCATACAGAATTAAGTTTTTTGAAAATCTAAAAATGCAGAAAGTTTCCTGTGAGGGATAGATTTAGGGGTAGGGTTGGTGTAGGGCAATAGAATATACGGTCTGTACAGTATAAAAACCATTACGCCTATGGAGAGTCCCCACATGGATAGCTGACCAGACGTGTGTGTGTGTGTGTGTGTGTGTCTGTGTGTGTGTGTGTGTGTGTGCAGTAAAATTTAAAGAAGATTTACATTTTCAATGACAATTGGGGGGTCAGTAACAAAAGTAGCAGTCAATATTTGGTGTGACCACTAGACTACAGTGCATCTCATCCTCATGGACTGCACCAGATTTGTTGGTTCTTGCTTTACGATGCTACCCCACTCTTCAACCAAGGCACTTATAAGTTACTGGACATTTCTGTGGGGACATGTGGGTACACGTGGTTTGCCACTGCAAGAAAGATCAGCTGTCCTTCCTGTCTCCCTGTATCACTGTCTTAGGCATCTTACATTACATACATTGAAGTTTATTGCTTTGGCCACATCTGCAGTTCTCATGCCTCCCTGCAGAAGGCCTATGCCTTCATGCAGGTGAGCAGGGGCCCTGGATTTTCTTCTGGTGTTTTCAGTCAGTTGAAGGTTCCCTTTACTGTCCTAGTGGCCTGTTCAGTTAAATCAACACTTGAATAGAACTTTTTCATTTCATTTTTTAACATTAAGTAGCTTGGTAATATGGCAATTATTTGCTCACTCTCTCTTTTTTTTTTTCCCCTTCCTTTTTTTTTTTTTTTTTTTTTTGTCAATCACTTACCCCCATGTTGTTCCAAACCCGTAAAAGCTTAATTCGTCTTCGGAACACAATTTAAGATATTTTGGATGAAAACCGGGATGCTTGTGACTGTCCCATTGACTGCCACGTAAATTACACTGTCAAAGCCCAGAAAAGTATGAAAGACGTCGTCAGAATAGTCCATCTGCCATCAGTGGTTCAATCTGAATTTAATGAAGCGACGAGAACACTTTTTCTGTGCAAAGAAAACAAAAACAACGACTTTATTCAACAAATCGTCTCCTCTACGTCAGCGCCAATTTGGAGAATATCCGCTGGACGCAAATAACGTACCTTGTTCTGTGTCAGCCGCGCCACAAGGATATGCTGTTTTCCTTCAAATCAAAGCGTAGAAAACAGCATATCCTTGTGGCGTATCCAAGACAGGAAGGACAGCTGTTCGTGTGTGTCCCCACCCTCCCCCCAGAAATGTCTGGGAACTTGGAGGTGCAAGGATAACCTCTCACAGCAAGAGCTAACAAATCTGTTGCAGTCCATGTGGATGAGATGCACAGAAGTACTTAAAGCAGCTGATGGTCACAACAGATACTGACTGTTACTTTTGAAATTCCAAATTTGTTTGATTTTCTTTTGAGTTACACAAATGAAATGAAATATCTGAAGAATGTTTCAGCTGTTTTGTCCATAGAATTAAACAATAGGGGCATAAAGATAGCGTAAAAGTAATCGATACAACACCAGTTTTCTGAAGTGAATGTTCACTTTGTATGATGAACAGAACGAAATGTAGTTGCCATCATGGTTAGGTCACCCAAAAATTTAAATTCTGTCATCATTTCCCAAACCCATAAAACTCTTTTAATTCCACTTCAAAACACAAATTAAGATGTTTTTAATAAAACCTGAGAAAGTTCTGTCCCTCCATTAAAAGTCTGTGTCTGTTTTTACATCCATTTGCAGTAAATTTGTCCTCTCCATCTTTAACTGTACTGAGCAAGAGCAAACTATGCAAACTAGCAGTGACGCTTGCAAAACTGTTATCTTACAATTTATTATTATCTATACCTTTAAAACAATCATCCATATATTATCTAAAATACAGTATGCACAATCTGCAATAATACACCATCCAGTGATGTCATCCTTTGTTTATACATTTAAAATAAAAAATTAAAATAATAATAATAATAAAAAGATAAGATGTATGAATGATTTGTCTGATGACTGATCAGATTTCGTGTGCTAAGTGGCCAAACAATTAGTGCATCCCTAGTACATGCAAAATAATTTCTAGTAAGCAATTAAGATAAATGTAAATTACTTGTGGAATTCCAATAAATATGTTGCTCACCAAGTACTCAGAGTCATGGCTATTTAGATGTTTGACACAAAACGGTTGCTGAACGGTTCTTTCGATACCTCACTACTTGAGGTTTTCACTAACTGTAGCTATTTTAAATGAAATAAGTGGTGTGTGTGTGTGTGTGTGTGTATCAGGAATTGGTTATACATAATGTTACATGCATGATGTTTTGTCACGATGTCTTTTCTGTCTTGTAGTAAATTCCGCCTGTCATACTACCCCCATCGTTTGGAGAGTTTTAAGGAGATTTTGAGAGCATCGTTCTTTGGAAAATGCGAGCACAATGTATATGGAGACTTCAAGCAATACACCCCAGGGCAAGGAGAGGTGCCCTGTTATTTCATTCATGTGGTTAAAAAGACTACTTAAAGCCACATGCATTCTGCCATTTTATTTCATCTTCACATGGAAAAATGGTTGTGAAAATTGGTGCTTGCATGACAATACAACTGCAGGTAGTTCTTTTGCTTTGAAAGTGAAAATGTACCTCATTTGAACTGGTAAGAGGTCTACATGATCTTCCCTCATGCTTAATTTGAATAAATATCGTTTTTCTCTTTTTATTTACTCTTTCATGTTACACATTCTTAAGCATGAAAAATATACATGTACATTGTACTTTACAGAACACTGCTGAGAGCATGTCACACAGAATGTGTTTTTGTGTTCCACTGTGCTGCTTAATTGTTTTGTTTTTTTCTATGTAAACATGCGCTAGACAGATGTCTTTGTCCATTGATCCACGTCAAATTACAGAAGTCAAACTAAAAAGATAAATGCATAAAAACCCCTGATTTTTCACCCCTGAATATTAAAGCATTATGGAATATGCTATGTAATATAAACAGATAAGTAAGTATTATAAGAACGGTTGTTATACAAGTCCACAGGTATAGCCATGCTATTCAGACTAACAACACTAATCGTGCTGTAATATTACTTTTAAAAACTAGCAATATAATTATTTCCAGTCACTCTGTTTGGAACGGTGTAGCAAAAATAGACAAAGCTGAATTAGCGATTCATACTGTGTTTTCGAGAAACACACAGTGTGAATGTTTTTGAACAAATTGTGTTATGTTAATAATTTAATTGCTCACTTATAAAGACAGTTGTTTCCAACTACTGGCTTAACATTGTAACCTGAAGAAAGAATCGCTGAAAAATCCTTAGCAATTATACAGTCGGCCTGTTTGGAACATGGTGCAAACACAGATAAACAAGATGATACAAACAGTGTAAGTAAAAGCGTGATTAGGGTCTACATTAATCGTTACACATAAATCGTAATAACTTACACATACATAATGAACCATACACAGTATAAATATAGCCATACAAATATGTATTACTGAAGGTTCAGACAAATACATATCACTGCTGTATGTCTTTCAAAAATGATTTAAAGTGCTGATTTAAATTTTTCAGGGTGATTTAAATATACACTGGCTAATACATAGTGTAATGATCTGTAGGTATGCAAAGATTAAAGTTTACTGGGCCTTTTTTTTTTTTTTTCAATGTTCAAACTGTATTTTCTTTAACAACTTATGTAGTTAAAGCCGGTGTTTCTTTAGGTTTGCTCATTGAGGGTTGTAAGGCTTTATTTCATTTTCCTTCATGTGTTTGACCCATATCAAATTCCTTCGACACTCACACAATGTCAAGACTGTCTGGTGTTGAATTCCAAAATAAAAGCCCTCCAAAAATGAATATATAACCTTCCCCTTCTGTGTCCTCTGTCCTTTTTTTAAAAAACAATAAGGCTTGCTTAGTTGGGGTTTAAAAGACTATTAATATTGAGAAATTAATATTAATTATTAATAAATTATTATTAATTACTATTAATATTATTCAGCTGCACTGACATTATCATACCTCAACCTCCATTGCTTTCAATAAGAAACCTTTGTCATCAATAGACAAACACGAAGGGCAGGGAATTTTATTGTCATGATGAAATTATATATTGGGTAATAATTGTGCCATCATGACATATATGTTGGAGTATGATTTTCAATTTGAGCAGCCACAACAATTTTATTTATATTACATTACGCTATTTAGACATTTTTGAGCACATAATCCAACCCCCAAACCTAACCATTTTCAAAATAAAACACAGGATATATCTGAAAGATAGTATCACAGTCAGGATTTATTCAAAAAGTACAAATATCCCATGTCCTCCAAAGCCGAACGAATGATTGATTTGTGTGAGGAACAGACACAATCATGTCTCCATCCACCGGAAAGTTTAGATTCTGTGCATACATTCAAAAATTGCCACCAGAAGAAGCATTACATCAGCTTTGGTTATGAAATGCCATTAGCTCTTGTGTGTCTCGTGACCAATTGCATCATGCTAAAGTTCGGGTGTAGCTTTGAAATGAGATATGATATGACCATGTTAACATGGAAATAAAATGTGACAACATGCCCCATAGGTGGGGCACATTGTAACGACCATATGACAGCTTAAAATTGTAATATTTATATATATATATATAAATTATGTATATAAATACATTATATATATGTGTATATATATATATATATATATATGTGTGTGTGTGTGCGTGTGTATATATATACATACATACACACAAGGCAAACTAAAATAGTTTGTCAAAATAAAATTATTTACTTTTTCAAAAAAAATATTTTTTTTAGGAATTCAAAATAAACTAATTTTGGAGTTTGACAATGAACACACTGCAACATTGCTTTACAGTTCTTGAAATAATAATTTCTTTATTCACCTGTCTCTTATGATTTCACATTAAAATTCATGAAAGTAATTAATGTAAATTACATCGCTAATGTCATAGAATAGCATAGATCTAATAATAGCTGGGCACATTGTAACTCAGTGTAATGTTTCCCATCTGCGCAACTGGAATTTAAAACAGGTTAGCAGGGTTGCCAGGTTTTAAACAGAAAACCCGCCTAATTGCTACCCAAAATGTACTCCGTTACTAACATAACCTCGGTTCCCTAAGATACGGGAACGAGCACTGCGGGAACGCTTATGGGGAAAACTCCTTTTTCTCTGATAACTGAAGCCTTTTTCAATAATGCAGTGTAACTGCACCAACTCCATTGGTTCAGGCAGTGAAATGAAAATGAACCAGTGGCGAAGTAGCAGAGCTGCACAAGCCTATGGCCACGAAGTCTGTCAGAGCCCACCAGAATGGCCGAGTACATCTGGCTATATAAGTGGGCATTCTGGCATAGGATCCTCAGGTTAATTCGAATGAAGCAACGGCACTGAGTCATAGCACGGCTAGGGAACCAAAGTTGCGTTAGTAACTGAGTACATTCCCTATTGATACTTCACTCGTACTGCATCGCTAGACGCTTATGGGGAATCATTACAATCCCGCCGTGCCATGACAGAGGAATGACTATTATATGAACTGGCCTTAAGCATCTAAGGCAGGGGTGGCGAACGTCGGTCCTGGAGAGCCGCAGCCCTGCAGAGTTTTGCGTCAACCCTAATCAAACACACCTGAACAAGCTAATCAAGGTATGAAGGGTTACTAGAAAGCTACAGGCAGGTGAGTTTTAATTAGGGTTGGAGCTGTACTCTGCAGGGCTGTGGCTCTCCAGGACCGTAGTTCGCCACCGCTGATCTAAGGGCTCAGCGGAACCAAGTATAGCAGGGTAAGCCCCGCAGGAGGCAAGAGGGCTGAACTCGCAGAGGTCAGTCTAGCCTTGGATAATCGTTCCAAAAAAGATCCTATAAGCTGCTACATAGACCTTGAGGGTGGAATGGGAATGGCCCTTATCCAACAGCTCTTAGAGGAAAGACAATATCACCGATATGTCACAGGAAGTTAAGTCTTTAGGTTGTGCACCAGGTAGAGAAGACAGACCATTTAAGAGCATAGAGGCATCTCGTAGACAGGGCTCTAGCCTGTGAGATAGTATTTAAGACACTATTGGGGGGGGGTTGTAGGTTCCCATCGAGAGCCCATAGGTGCAGAGCCCACAGTTTGGGCTGGGGGTGCCATATCATCATGTTCGCCTGAGAGAGAAGGTCTTGTCTCAGGGGAATGGGCCAGGGGCCTGCTATCAGCAACCGAGACAGCTCTGAGAACCAAAACTGGTTCCTCCAGAGCAGAGCCACTAGGAAGACCATGTGTTTGTGTTCCCTGATTCGCCTGATTTCCTGGGGAATCAAAGCGATCGGTGGAAAAGCGTAAAGGAGGAGGTTGGGCCAGTCGTAGGCCAACGTGTCCATGTCCTTCAAAAAGTAAGGTGGGCAATGAGAGTTGTCTTTTGAGGCAAAGAGGTTGAGCTCTGCTTTGCCAAAGATCTCCCAGATTCTTAGAACCGTTTGCGGATGGACCGTCCACTCCTCTGACACGGGACACTGAGATGTCTGCACCTTGGTTCAATATGCCCGGCACATGCGTTGCCCTTAATGAGCGCAAGTTGAGGTGTGCCCATTCCAAGAGTCGTTTTACCATCTTGTTGAGGCGCTTCAAGGTGAGCCTGCCTTGGTGATTTATATAAGACACCACTGTCATACTCTCCAAACAGACCAGTACATGTCGTCCCTTCAGGTCTGGTAAGAAGGTCTGAAGGGCTCGACATACTGCCAGCATCTCGAGGCAGTTGATGTGTAGCCGTCCTTCCGTGTCCAACCTGGAGCCGAAGGTCAGTCTGCCCTCGCACAAACCTCCCCAACCCTTGTTGCATGCATCTGTCAAGACAACCTTCCTTCTGTGGACAATACCCATGGTCACACCCCGCTCAAACCATTGAGGGTCTCTCCAAGGGGCCAGAGCTGCTACGCAGGCCTGGTCCACCTTGACTCAAAGGCATCCGTGGGGCGGAACTTGCGGTTTTAGCCAGTACTGAGGCCTAGTATCTTTTGAAACATCTTGAGAGGGTGAGAGGCTCCAATTTTGAAGGAGGCCGTGAGATACTGAATGGCCTGTGTATGTTCTGGCACGACTAACACCCTCATTCAGGCTGAGTCGAAAACTGCTCCCAGGAACAGAATCCGTTTAGCTCTTGGCAACATTGACCCTGAGTCCCAGACATTCCAAATGGCTGAGGAAGAGGAATCGGTGGGATGGTAGCTCAGCCTCTGACTGGCTATGATGAGCCAGTTGTCGAGGTAATTCAGAATGTGAAGTCCCGTCTGCCTCAGAGGCAGACTTCATAAAAGTGCAAGGAGCCAGGGACAGCCCAAAGGGGAAGGACCGTGTATTGATAAACCACTCCCTTGAAGGTGAATCTCAAGAATCGTCTGTGATCAGGGGCTATCTGGCTGTGAAAGTAGGCGTCTTTCAGGTCCAGAAAAAAAACAGTCCCCTGGGCATATTGCGAGAGGATCTGTTTCAACGTAGTCATCCTGAACAGCCGTTTCATGGGGTCCAGGTTGAGGTTCCTGAGGTCGAGTCACACCCCGCTCAAACCATTGAGGGTCTCTCCAAGGGGCCAGAGCTGCTACGCAGGCCTGGTCCACCTTGACTCAAAGGCATCCGTGGGGCGGAACTTGCGGTTTTAGCCAGTACTGAGGCCTAGTATCTTTTGAAACATCTTGAGAGGGTGAGAGGCTCCAATTTTGAAGGAGGCCGTGAGATACTGAATGGCCTGTGTATGTTCTGGCACGACTAACACCCTCATTCAGGCTGAGTCGAAAACTGCTCCCAGGAACAGAATCCGTTTAGCTCTTGGCAACATTGACCCTGAGTCCCAGACATTCCAAATGGCTGAGGAAGAGGAATCGGTGGGATGGTAGCTCAGCCTCTGACTGGCTATGATGAGCCAGTTGTCGAGGTAATTCAGAATGTGAAGTCCCGTCTGCCTCAGAGGCAGACTTCATAAAAGTGCAAGGAGCCAGGGACAGCCCAAAGGGGAAGGACCGTGTATTGATAAACCCCTCCCTTGAAGGTGAATCTCAAGAATCGTCTGTGATCAGGGGCTATCTGGCTGTGAAAGTAGGCGTCTTTCAGGTCCAGAAAAAAAACAGTCCCCTGGGCATATTGCGAGAGGATCTGTTTCAACGTAGTCATCCTGAACAGCCGTTTCATGGGATCCAGGTTGAGGTTCCTGAGGTCGAGGATGAGTCATAAGCCACCATCCTTTTTTGGGGACGAGGAAAAAATGGCTGTAGAAGCCTGACTCGCTCTCAATTGGAGAAACCGTTTCCCCAATGCTTCCTTTGTTTTTCCATCAAATGTATTCTATCTAGGTGGTTGAATAAAAATATTTTGACTTTATATTTAATAATTACCTGTAGTTAGCATCAGGTAGCTAGTTAGCAAGTGTGGGGCAAAACGCCCCCTTGGTACAAATTAAATTGTCATTTTTTCATGTTATTAGATTTTTAATAACAATTAACTATGATAAATATTCTGGACACATTTAACTTTTGTTTCACAGAAAGAAAATACACAATCCTTAATGGGGGCATGGGGGCTTCCCTGTATGACACAATGTATAATGAGGAACGCAAAATCTGTTGTTTTATTGTTGTTGTGATTGTTAATAATGATAATAAATTATCATTATTATTATTATTATTATTCAAAAGCGTCATGCATTCAAACCGAGCATTCAAATCACGTTCCCTTCCTTTTTGTCCAGTCTGGCACCTTGATGAGCACAAATGATGCTCAAACATGCTGTTTTAGTTCCGTTGTTTTTAAGCCAATCACTTCTTCGTCAATGGAGGAAACGGGGTTTTAACAAGACGATATTCTTTTAATTAACGCCTTTAAATATATTATTGTTAACTGCTAAATACAGGAATTTTAATGTCAGTGGCAAATGCAAAACAGACGATTCTCAATCCGGTAATTTGCATCTGTTGATTGCTGTTCGAGATTGACATGCTAAATAGCCGACTGACCACCCAGCAAACAATTTTGCTTTTAAAAGATGTCTATTAGACGTCTAAGTATAGCCTAGACATCTAGGCTAAAACGAGGCTAAATTTGGACTGTCAGTGAAAATCTAATAGACGTCTAATCATAGCCCATTTATATACTAGTCATCAATTAGACGGCTATTAAACGACTACATATATACCTCTAATAGACGGTGAATATGGGTCTAGGCTAAAACAAGGCTAAATTTGGGCTGTCAGTGAAAATCTAATAGATGTCTAATCATAGCCCAAGAATAGACTAGTCATCAATTAGACTGCTATTAAACAACTACATACGTATACACATCTAATAGACAACAAAATGGCAATCCATACATACAGCTTTTACTAAGAAAAATAAATTTTTTGACAACTTAAGACAATACAAAATGATGAAAATACAAACTAATTAATGACAAAATAAAATGTTATAAATACAATACACTTATAAATATTATGATATAAAAATCTGGAGTTTTTAAACAAGATAATAAAAATATAAAAATGAAAAAATAAAATATTTTAAATAACTTAAGATATTTAAAAGAAAAAAAAATCTCATACAAATCAAGAACATGTTATCACACTTAACATTAAAACATTACGGATAAATGACAACATAAAAAAAAGATGAACCCTTTTGTTGGTTTACTTTTAACAAATAAAACAACCAACAGTGAACTTAAAGGAAATTATTAATTATTGGTTTTATTTCTTGTTTAAAATGCCTCCCAACTGCATTCCTCAAGTCCAACTCTGTTGCTGCCGGGAAGTTGGTCATCACAGCATCTGCCAAATAAGAAGAAAAAAAAGCACAAGAAAAGCTTGACATAATTTTTTACTTTAATTACACTACTTGTGACAGGGAGTCATTCTCTTTTGCTTGGATGCCAACTAAAAACAAAAACGAGATATATAGTGTATCACCATTCAGTGTGTTAAAAAAGAGAAAAGCTCTCTGGTAAATGTTGTGTGTTTTATACACATACCTCTGATGATCGAGAACAGTGCAGTCTTTTCAAATGCCTCTTTCTGCAGCGGACCACCCCCCTTCATGTTGAATTTGGATATTGAGGGAATTTTTTTAAAACCCTAAAATATAATGCAGATTGAGGTGGTTAACAATTGCAGACAAAGTTTGACATTTCAAAATGACCAGTAAAGGAATTATTTTTTACATTTCTGATTTGCGATGTAGCTTATTGAGTATTGACACCACAATTTTTGATTAATGTGGCAAGATTGGTAGGCTTTATTCAGTAATAAATTCAATATAATAATTAAAATAAATGATGGATGAAATCTTTTCTCATGAAAGATGAGAGCTTTAGTGAGGAAATGTTGTTTTTTGGGGGGGAGGGGGGGGGGTTACCATTGCTGCCAGAAACCTTTTCCAGATGTTGAAACTCCTCTTCAGTTTCTCCAATTCTTCTGAGTGTGTTCACTGTATAAATTTATATGGATTAATCTTTGTCAAAGCTGTGTTTGTTCTGTTGTTTGCTCTTTGCTCTTCTTGCACTGTTTTAAAATCGACTGAGTTTGTAAACACATACAAATGATAAAACTTTTACTCTATTAAATTTTGCAATTAATCCTCTGAATACATGCGTGCTGAACCATGCAACCATAGATCACTATCAACTACGATCTGCTCCCTTCACTAAAATGTAACGGTTCCTAAACATAACAAATAATATAGATAAATAATGAATACGTCAAAACGAAAACACAGATACTTACAAGACCAAGTAGGAATGTCCTTTATC
>NW_015506227.1:201816-206061 GCF_001515645.1 Sinocyclocheilus grahami | reverse complement strand
ACCACAGATTGCCTCGATTTCGCCAGGTGGGCTAAAAGCAGACTACACGTAGCCCGTCTAATTTAGAGCTAAATCGTGTCTACATATAGACCATGTCATGAAATTACACTTATATCTTTGTAGATATTATTGACACTGTGAACATGATGGGATATCAACCATCTCATGTGCTGCCTGGCCAAAAAACTACAGTGAATCAGGTTTGACAATAAGTGGGCTACAGATAGCCGCTCGCACTACGAGCTAAATGGTGGCTACGCTCATGCTACGTATTGAACATGTCAAAGAAATGAAACCAAACACCCCGTAAACGCTGTTGACTTTGCTTACATGATGGAATATCATACATCTCACAAGTTATTTTGCCAAAAAACAACATGAAACCAAATTCAAGGTTATTTGGGCTAGAAGTGGGTTGCACATAGCCGGACTATATCGGGTCTATACTTAACCGAGACGTTGAAATGACGGCTATTGCTTACTGGGTAGTCTCTGCAGTGTTAAGATCAAAGCTTGCCCATATGAAATATGTTTCTTCTGTATGAAATTAAATTTGTTTTGCAATGCTGAAAGACAGTTCTTAATGTTTTAAAAGTTTTATAAACAACCAGCGATGTTAGAGCTTCAATGCGCAGTTAGATCTGTTTAAAGCTTCTATGAACAGTAATACTGGGTTAGTTCATCTAAGCAAATTGAGAGAATGCAATAACACACATGCTGAAAAACTTCTTTCTCAGTGAGAGAATGTTAATTTCTGCAATGTTAAGATTAATGCTTGCCCACATGAAATGTGTTTCTTCTGTATGAAATGAAATCTCATTTGCAATGCAGAAAAAGCTGTGAGAGAATCTTCTTTCTCAGTGAGAGAATGTTAGTTTCTGCAATGTTAAGATTGAAGCTTGCCCATATGAAAGATGTTTCTTACATGTGAAATTAAATCTTATTTGCAATGTAGAAAGACAGTTCCCTATGTTTTAGAAGTTCTATGCATACAAGTTATGTTAGAGCTTCAAATGCACAGCAAAATCAGTTTAGCTCTTCTATGATCAGCTTCTATGATCAATTAGCTGTAAATGTAAATCTTCTTTCTGAGTGAGAGATTGTTGGTTTATGCAATGTAAAGAGTAAAGCTTGCCCATACGAAAGATATTTCGTAAATGTGAAATTAATTTTTATTTGCAGTGCAGAAAGACAATTCTTAACGTGTTAGAAAAGTTTTATAAACAAAGTGATGTTAGAGCTTCAATGCACAGCGAGATAAGTTTAGAGTTTCTATGAACAGTGATTCTGTGTTGATGCTTCAAAGCAAATGAAGAGAATGCAATTACACACATTCTGTTAAACTTTATCCTCAGTTAGAGAAAGTTGGTTTATCCAGTGTTAAGTGTAAAGCTTGCCCATAGGAAAGATGTGAATTAAATCGTATTTTCAATGCAGAAAGGCAGTTCTTAATGTGCTAGAAGTTTTGAACAAATAAAGCGAATGCAAGAACATGCATGCTGTAAAGATTCTTGCTCAATAAGACAAAGTTGGTGTTTGCAATGTAAAGATTATAGCATGCCCATATGAAATATGTTTCTTCTGTATGAAATGAAATCTTATTTGCAATGCAGAAAGATGGTTGTCAATGTGTTAGAAGTTTTATGCAAAACAATTTATGTTAGATCTTCAATGCACAGCAAGACCAGTTTATACCTTTTATGAACACTAATACAGTGTTAGAGCATCTAAGCAAATGAATAGAATATAATAACAGACGCTGAAAAACTTCATTCTCAGTGAGAGAAAGCTAGTTTCTGCAGTAAGATTAAGGCTTGCCCATATGAAATATGTTTCTTCTGTATGAAATGAAATCTTATTTGCAATGCGGATAGACAGTTCTTAAAGTGTTAGAATTTCTATAAACAACAAGTGATATTTAAGCTTCAATGCACAGCTAGATCAGTTTAAAGCTTCTATGAACAGTAATTGTCTTAGTTCATCTAAGGAAATTGAGAGAATGCAATAACACACATGCAGAAAAACTTCTTTCTCAGTGAGACAAAGATAGTTTCTGCAGTGTTAAGATCAAAGCTTGCCCGTATGAAATATGTTTCTTCTGTATGAAATGAAATCTTATTTGCAATGCGGAAAGACAGTTCTTAATGTGTTAGAAGCTTTATAATCAACAAGTGATGTTAGAGCTTCAATGCACAGCAAGACCAGTTTAGAACTTTTATGAACAGTAATACAGTGTTAGAGCTTCTAAGCAAATGAAGAGAAAGAAAGCACCCACATGCTGTAAAGCTTCTTGCTAAATAAGACAAATTTGTTTTTTGCTATGTAAAGATTATAGCATGCCCATATGAAATATGTTTCTTCAGTATGAAATTAAATATTATTTGCAATGCAGAAAAGCAGTTCTCAATGTGTTTGAAGTTTTATGCAAATCAATTTATGTTAGAGCTTCAATGCGCAGCAAGACCAGTTTAGAACTTCTATGAACAGTAATACTGTGTTAGTTCATCTAAGCAAATTGAGAGAATGCAGTAACACATGCTGAAAAACTTCTTTCTCATTGAGAGAATATTAGTTTCTGCAATGTTAAGATTAAAGCTTGCCCATATGAAAGAAGTTTCTTCTGTATGAAATAAAATCTCATTTGCGATGCAGAAAAGCAGTTCTCGATGTGTTAGATGTTTTATGCAAATCAATTTATGTTAGAGCTTTAATGCACAGCAAGACCAGTTTAGAACTTCTATGAACAGTAATACATTGTTAGAGCTTCTAAGCAAAAGAAGAGAATGAACACTGTAAAGCTTCTTGCTCAAAAAGTAAAACTTGTTTTTAGCAATGTAAAGTTTGAAGCTTGCCCTTATGAAATATGTTTCTTCTGTATGAAATTAAATATTATTTGCAATGTAGAAAAGCAGTTCTCAATGTGTTTGAAGTTTTATGCAAATCAATTTATGTTAGAGCTTCAATGCGCAGCAAGACCAGTTTAGAACTTCTATGAACAGTAATACTGTTAGCTCATCTAAGCAAATTGAGGGAATGCAGTAACACACGCTGAAAAACTTATCCCAATACACCAATCCAAAAATTTAACTTCGGTGGAGAGCAGATGCGTCCAAATACCACGCGTCATCTTCAGCGGCGGTGACATCACCAGCGAGGCTCCGTTCGCCCAGTTCATCTGTTGTGTACACCTTCAAACAGGTGAGGGCAACAATCTCTTTTTGTAATGAGATCTCGTGGTTAACGGTATTATTTTAATTATTTCAGTGTTTCTGCATCACGTTACATGGGGTCATGTGTTAAAATGGCAGCATATGCGTTCAAATTATGGAACAGTGGTCTGCTCAGTTATTTATGTTAGAGCTTCAATGCGCAGCAAGACCAGTTTAGAACTTCTATGAACAGTAATACTGTTAGCTCATCTAAGCAAATTGAGGGAATGCAGTAACACACGCTGAAAAACTTATCCCAATACACCAATCCTTCACATTAACTTCGGTGGAGAGCAGATGCGTCCAAATACCACGCGTCATCTTCAGCGGCGGTGACATCACCAGCGAGGCTCCGTTCGCCCAGTTCATCTGTTGTGTACACCTTCAAACAGGTGAGGGCAACAATCTCTTTTTGTAATGAGATCTCGTGGTTAACGGTATTATTTTAATTATTTCAGTGTTTCTGCATCACGTTACATGGGGTCATGTGTTAAAATGGCAGCATATGCGTTCAAATTATGGAACAGTGGTCTGCTCAGTTAGCAAAGCTGCTAACGATAGCCTACCATTGACATTAGCCTAAGCTAACTTCTACTCTATATAGACCTGTTGCAGTTTGAAATAAATAAATAAATAAAACCGTTTTTAATCATGTTGTGGTCTTTAGCTTTTAGACATGGCTGATGACAGCACAATAAATCAACCAACCCAGTATCGCGTGATAATCGTTATCATGTAAAAAGTCCACACATTTACCATATTTTTACCATAGTAGCCTAACTGTTGCTCGACCTTGTCATATGTAGTCAATGCATAGTAACTACAACATATTTACCATGCTTCTCCCACCGTAACCGTAGTTTTACTGTGGTATTTGTAGTTAATAAAGCATAATAACCACAACACTTACTATGGGCTTAACGTTGCCTCAGTAATCGTAGTTTTACTGTGGTTTTTGTAGTTACTAAAGCATAATAACCACAACACTCACTATGGGCTTAACGTTACCTCAGTAATCGTAGTTTTACTGTGGTAT
>NW_015506227.1:196646-201450 GCF_001515645.1 Sinocyclocheilus grahami | reverse complement strand
GTGCGTTTATGGAGAAGACCAAAAGCTGCAAAAGCAAACACTTCCAATGGTACATCTGTGTCGATCTGAGCACTTTGACTGAACTTTACTACAGAGACATTTTGCACAGCATTTGATGTTTCTTACACTTTGGTTTACATACCCCACGGCCCCCTCAGGAAGAACCCCCAGAAAAGTCTCATGTTGAATTAGTAATAATTCATACAATTTACCAAGTCTGCAAATTCATATGATACTGCACAAGCATACTCGTTCAAAATTCTAAGACTTTTACTCCTACTGCTGTCATTGGCCATTGCTTCAACTCCCAAACAGATTGTGACCATTGTAAGTGTTTATATCATAAAGTTTATATTAAGTCCATTGTATTCTTTATTAATCTTTACAAATTGGTGCCGCCTCTTCCTGTTCCAACAGTACATGATATCTGTCCACACCTCATAGTCTGCCTTTCTTTCCATGTTGATTTTTATTGAACACATCTGTCTTAGAAGCAAGATTCTGGAAATGCTAGTTTAACTTGTCACGTGACAAATCAGATCTTCAATTAATTTGGCCAAATCAGATCACTTAAAGCTGTTCACACCAAGAACAAAAACTATAATGAGAACAATTTTAGCATCCACACCAACAGATTGTTCTGTTTACTTTTATACACGCTGCAGTTACAGAATGTTGTTGTCTGCTATTTGTTGTTGTCAGTGTTTTTGTTGTTCATCATGTGATACATTCTCTTTGTTCCTTCTTGCAGGATTTCTCATAGATTACTTAGTCCTTCTCCATCAGCTCTCCACAATATCAACCCGTCCAAAAGCTTCCACATCTGCTCTCAGTCCTTTACTGCCAACTTCCAGTCTTAGCATGTCTGCTTGTATTAATTTCTCCTCTACAGTCATCACTCCCATCTCTACTATAAGCACTTCTGTCACTATCACTATATATATATATATTCTTGCTCAAAATGGTTGACTTTTATAATTATAAAATTATAATTGTTATTAACCATTAATTTGTCTTCCATTTAGTCACAATAGAAACAAACAATGATTACAGGAGATATATTTTTAAAGGTAATAATTGTAAAATATTGAAGCATTGTTCTTAATCATTTTTGCCTTTTTGTTTGTTAAAGGGAAGAAAATAATATATTTTCAACTGGAGCCTTGAATATTGTTTGGCATCTTTTGGCATGATTTCTGTAAACAAATTCTCTTTAGAATTAGACTAAATTAGAATTACAATTTTAAAGGGGTTTTCTGTTGCATTTTTTTTAGTTACCTCTATGCAAATGCATTTTTATAATCAACTGCTTATTTGTTGTTTTCATTCTTTTCATAGTGGCACAAACTGGAGAGAGAATGCTGTTCTGGGCACTATGTTTATCTGGGAAAAGTTTTACATATCACTAAACTTTGGAAAATGACTACAAAATGTGTGATTCATGATGTTTTTTGTTTGTTTGTTTTTTATTCCTATAGTTCAACTGACAGATCTAAGAATGGCAAGTTTGTAGGGTCCATTTCCAGGAAACAGAGAAGTGATTAATTGTTTACCTTTAATACACTACATGTTACAGAAGCAAAATTAAATAGTAGAAAAATACTGCATGTTTGAATAATCACCAGAGGTGGGGTTTTTTGTAAGCAAATGAAACATTTTTACTTTTATTATTTATTTTTCACACAGTATATGCAAACGTTTGAGTTTAAATATTGTACATCAATTAATATTAGTGTAAACAATGTAGCCTATACAATGGGAAGAATTATGCCCTCGTTGGAGAAAAAAATCACTGCACTCAACAAATAATAAGTAATACATTTAGGGAAAATACAATCTTTTTTGAACAAATGGTCATCTAAACATGTTCATTGTGCAAACATTTATGACATATTTAAGAGGCAGGCTGAACCTTGGTATTTGGTGCTAAGAGCACTTTTTTTAAACACATGTATACCACCTTTCCATATATGTTTGAAAACTGTCCAACATTATTTAATTAACATTGCATAAGTAGTTGTCCTGCCAATTTTCTCTTTGACACTATAATCAGACTTTGATTTACAGCCACAATTTTTTTGCTCTTCCAGGGGACTCTACCGAGCCCCTGGGGATGGAAGGGCAGTAAAACATACACAGATCTATTCTCATCATGGACAACAAACTGTGTCGAGTCATATTTTTAAGATTGTCTTTTCAACAACTTGCCAATATGTAAGTTGCAAGTCATGGTTATCTTAGAATAAGAATATACCCACAAAAATATCTACATCCGTGCCCATTTGGAATGGGCACCATTTATTTAATTAGATCAGGAGCAAGAATACAGTGTTGACAGTAAACAAAGACACCAATTTAAACAACCAGTACATACTGACACTTCATTGTACTATCAATCAAAGTCAATGTGTCATTCAGTAAGACAAGGTACAGACAGTGTGTGGTTTATGGTGCAAAAGCCATACAATTCATGCAATGCAAAGAATCATAATATAAAAGACCTAATTTGTGTCTCTGTGTCAAATATTCCTAATCTTTGTCCTCCTCAGGTGCTAAACATCAGTAATGTTCATGCTCATCTTGCTAATAGTACAGTACAGGATTCATGTTGATCTTTCCCTGGTGCATCACCCTCAGTTGTGCATGAAGTACCTGCAGCAATATAGTCCATGCAGTCTCTTCTAATGCAGCTTTCAGCATGCCCTTCATCTAACTGAATGTCATTAATATGACCAAATGTTCATGTCTTAATTAAAACACTCATGGAAATTATGTGTATTGTTTACTAAATTAAATGGTGTATTTACCAAACACTATCCCTAATACAGAATATTCACCATAATTTATTATCCAACACCATGTGCAATACTTTACTGGAAGATACAGCATAAAGACAGCTAGTGTATTAAGACAAATTATATTCAAGAGAAATAAAAATGGGTTATGTTAAAACCATGTTATTTTAATCTGAGGAGGCCACCCAAATGCATGCATGGTGAAATGTCTTGAGCACCAAAGAATCACGTCCAGTTTCCTTATCATCATCAGAGCTCTCCTGGTTTTCTTCCTCTTCTTGCTTATCCATGTCCCTATCATAATCTTCTGCCATGTCATACAAAATTTGCAGTTGTTATGCAGCACCCTACAGCACAACTGATGAACAAAAGACATGTGACCAATTCAAATCAAATAACTTTATTGTCACAATACCATGAACGCAAGTGTACAGGTGGTGAAAGTCTTGGGTGCAAACTGTAGCATGACAGTATGGATGACAAATGAATGAATAAATATGAAATACAAATACTGAATATATATGCAACACATATGTAAGGGACTCAATACAGGTAGAGAACAATATATGGTAAATATTATGCTATACAGCTCATGAAATGAAAACAATAATAATCACAGTACACACATAACTTTGCAGTGCAGCACGGTATGAATTAGTGCAAACAGAATGTCAGGGTGCAGAATAATAGTGAGTCCAGTCAGCGTAACTGATAGGGTGCAATGCATATGAGGTTGGAGCGGTGTGCTGTGTGGTGTTACTGGTGCGATTTCAGTTCAGTCTGATTGCCTGTGGAAAGAACTTGTCTCGCTGTCTGCTGGTGCAGGTTCTGCGATAACACCTGCCTGATGGTAACGGTGAGAGCAGTCCATGGCTCGGGTTGCTGGAGTCTCTGATGGTCCTCCTCACACCACCTGGTGTAGATGTCCTGGAGAAACAAAACATGTATTTAGGGTGTGGTAAATCAGTAAACAATATATAGTATTTTTATTTCTAATTGTTGCTCTGGACTTACCATTGATTCTTGTTGGGGGTTGTTGGAGGTATGGGCCAAAAGAATCCCTCCACAACTATCTTCCAGTTGTTCAATTGTGAAATTTACTTTTATGGGCCGTAACATCTGAGCTGTCACAGTAGAGCTGTTTGTGAATGCAGTCTTCACAGCAGATAACTGATGGGTTCAGGCAGCAGTGACGCGCTTGGTGGCCATTTTGCATTGAATACAGACATACCAATGGAAATGTGCAACTTTTCAGCTCTCTGTATTTTCTGTTTGTGCACAAGAAGGCCATGTTCATTTCTCATTCATCAGGACTGGTTTGACTGTGACTGATTTTCTTTGCATTTTTGGTCTTCAGCTGTAAAACAAGAAAATATTTATTGACCCCATGTTTAATTATTATTGTTGTTTAAACATATAAATGAAGCAGTTATAATTATATACTTCAAGCTCAAGTTCCCTGGCTCTCGCAGGCTCCTGAGTTCATCTGTATACATCAGATTCAGTCTGAGAAAAGGCCATCATGCAAACTCTCAGTTTCTACCTTACAACAGAGCATAAAAGAATGTGTAAGTGAGTGAGGGAGTAAAGGAATAAGATGAAGAGAAATAGGCAGAGAAAGGCAGAATTTTGTGTGTAATTTTAACAGAATGAAAGGAACATTTCAGAGTTAACATTTTATTACACAGAGGAACAATATCGTTGTAATCTCTTTCAGAACAATTTTTTTTTTCAGCTGATGAACAATAAAAACATTGACAGCCAATCAGAATCCACAAGACTTTAAAGAGCTTGAGCATTTTATGGCAGACAACATAACCACAGCGCATGCTTATAATAAACAGAACAGTATCGTCTGTTGGTGTGGATGCTAAAATAGTTCTCATTATAGTTCTTGTTCTTGGTGTGAACAGCTTTAAGTGATCTGATTTGGCCAAATTAATTGAAGATCTGATTTGTCACGTGACAAGTTAAACTAGCATTTCCAGACTCTTGCTTCTTAGACAGAT
>NW_015506227.1:186918-196426 GCF_001515645.1 Sinocyclocheilus grahami | reverse complement strand
TAGAATTTTGTACGAGTATGCTTGTGCAGTATCATATGAATTTGCAGACTTGGTAAATTGTATGAATTATTACTACTTCTACATGACACTTTTCTGGGGGTCCTTCCTGAGGGGGCTGTGGGGTATGTAAACCAAAGTTTAAGAAACATCAAATGCTGTGCAAAATGTCTTTGCAGTAAAGTTCAGTCAAAGTGCTCAGACCGACACAGACGTACCATTGGAAGTGTTTGCCTTTGCAGCTTTTGGTCTTCTCCATAAACGCACAAGATGGTCAAATTCAAATCCCATAACAGGCCTTGCTTTGGTCTTCCCTTTCAGCTGAAATGAAGGGAAATATAAACATGTTGAGACAGTGTGTTAAAAATTATCTGTGACCAAAATATTTGATTAACACATAATATAAGGATGCGTTCATTAAAGCAAATCAGTTTTAACTAAATGTCTTCAACATTACCTGTGAAGGGTTGAACCTTTGAAGGACTTGTTCAGCCTCCTTGACAGCTTCTTCGATATCAGCTTGGGATCATCGAGTTGAAGTTCCCTGTTAATTCTAGCAGAGAGAGAGAGAGAGACTTGTACAAGAGATGGATTCAAAGAGCTGCTGGAGTATGTGATATGATGTAACTGCAAGACAGAAAAAATATTGAATTACAATGACTTCACAAAAAGGTATTAAAGGCATGGCAAGCACTGTGGTTACTGTGCTTTACAAATAGAGTAAAAACACAGTTACTGTGGTAAAACCATGGTAAATGCTGTGGTTATTGTGCTTTAGTAACTACAAATACCACAATAAAACTATGATTACTGAGGTAAGCCCATAGTAAGTGTTGTGGTTATTATGCTTTAGTAACTACAAATGCCACAGTAAAACTATGATTACTGAGGTAAGCCCATAGTAAGTGTTGTGGTTATTATGCTTTAGTAACTACAAATGCCACAGTAAAACTATGATTACTGAGGTAAGCCCATAGTAAGTGTTGTGGTTATTATGCTTTAGTAACTACAAATGCCACAGTAAAACTACGATTACTGAGGTAAGCCCATAGTAAGTGCTGTGGTTATTAGGCTTTAGTAACTACAAATACCACAGTAAAACTACGGTTACAGTGGGAGAAGCATGGTAAATATGTTGTAGTTACTGTGCATTGGCTACACATGACAAGGTCGAGCAACAGTTAGGCTACTATGGTAAAAATATGGTAAATGTGTGGACTTTTACATGATCACGATTATCACGCGATACTGGGTTGGTTGATTTATTGTGCTGTCATGTCATGTCAATGGTAGGCTATCGTTAGCAGCTGTGCTAACTGAGCAGACCACTGTTCCATAATTTGAACCCATACGTGAACTGGGCGAACGGACCCTCGCTGGTCATGTCACTGCCGCTGAAGATGACGCGTGGTATTTGGATGCATCTGCTCTCCACCAAAGTTAATGTGAAGGATTGGCGTATCATATGCACGCAAAATTGGCATTTGGCGTATGCATTACACGCAATTAGAAAGTGTAAAGTCGTGTTATTTGCAAACTGAAGAGAACGGGTAGAATAACATTATTTCTCAGTGAGAGAAAGTCAGTTTCTGCATGTTAAGATTAAAGCTTGTCCATATAAAATATGTTTCTTACATGTGAAATGAAATCTTATTTTCAATGCCGTAAGACAGTTAACTGCAAGCAATAGCCGTCATTTCAACGTCTCGGTTAAGTATAGACCCGATATAGTCCGGGTATGTGTAACCCACTTCTAGCCCAAATAACCTTGAATTTGGTTTCATGTTGTTTTTTGGCAAAATAACTTGTGAGATGTATGATATTCCATCATGTAAGCAAAGTCAACAGCGTTTACGGGGTGTTTGGTTTCATTTCTTTGACATGTTCAATACGTAGCATGAGCGTAGCCACCATTTAGCTCGTAGTGCGAGCGGCTATCTGTAGCCCACTTATTGTCAAACCTGATTCACTGTAGTTTTTGGCCAGGCAGCACATGAGATGGTTGATATCCCATCATGTTCGTAAATTGGACGGGCTAGGTGTAGTCTGCGTTTAGCCCACCTGGCGAAATCGAGGCAATCTGTGGTCTAATTTTAATGGCTTGGCTATAGCCCTATACCAGTAACCAGACCAGCGATGAGCATGGCCAAAATAGGCTTACAATTGTACATGTAATTTTCCCCCACGCAGCTTCTAATCAAATGCAAGTAAACTTTTGAATCATTTAAATTAGCATTATTTTATTTAATTATTTTACAGCATTATTAAATATAGCATTATTTATTATGCCAAAAATAATGCTAATTTAAATGTTTCAAAAGTTTACTTGCATTTGATAATATGATGTCATGCATCCCACAAGCTGTTATGTTACATTCATACACATTATATGATATTATTGATATTCGGCTGTCTTTCATTTTATAAATAAAAAAGCAATTACAATTCCCAACCGCTAGATGGCAATTGTAGCCCTACTGAGACATGAATACTGGCAAAGCAAGACATGAGAGTTAGAGATCAGTGTTGTGTTTTGAATTTTGTTTTTACACGAGCGAGCACCAAGTTTACTTGTCGGAGAGCAGCGGACAAACAACAAACGATGAAGGACATTCCTACTTGGTCTTGTAAGTATCTGTGTTTTCGTTTTGACTCGTTCATTATTTATCTATATTATTTGTTATCATGTTTAGGAACCCTGACATTTTAGTGAAGGAAGCAGATCGTAGTTGATAGTGATCCATGACTAGGCCCACGGTTCAGCACGCATGTGTTCAGAGGATTAATTGCAAAATTTAATAGAGTAAAAGTTTTATCATTTGTATGTGTTTACAAACTCAATCGATTTTAAAACGGCGCAAGAAGAGCAAAGAGCAAACAACAGAACAAACACAGCTTTGACAAAGATTAATCCATATTAATTTATACAGTGAACACACTCAGAAGAATTGGAGAAACTGAGGAGGAGTTTCAACATCTGGAAAAGATCCTGGCAGCAATGGTAAAAAATAAACATAAAAAATAAAAAACTCCCCAAAATCAAATTTCCTCACTAAAGCTCTCATCTTTGACAAAGTCCATCATTTATTATAATTATTATATTGAATTTATTACTGAACAATGGCTTGTTTTATACAGAGAGAGCATGAGCTAATTGAATAGAATATTTTTGTCATTGTACAAGTACAATAAGATTTATTTTGAAACTTCCAAATTGATAGTAAAGCTTAAGAATACAAATAATAAGTGCAAATAGCTCAGATGTGCAATGCAGCATTAAAACCTAAACAGTACAAACAGAAAACATAATGTTGAGCTAATTGAACAGAATATCTTTGTCATTGTACAAGTAACGTTACAATAAGATTTATTTTGAAACTTCCAAATTGATAGTAAAGCTTAAGAATACAAATAATAAGTGCAAATAGCTCAGATGTGCAATGCAGCATTAAAACCTAAACAGTACAAACAGAAAACATAATGTAATAAAGCGGTAGGGGTGAATTTATTATTCCATGTACAATTGAGGTTAATGTGTGTACTGGGCTACTTTTTAACAGAGTTGAAGGAAGAAACCTCAAAGACAGTGCCAGAAGGATGCTGGACAGGTAAAGCCTACAAATCTTGCCACATTAATCAAATAACTCAATAAATTACAACGCAAATCAGAAATTAAAAAAATAATTCCTTTACTGGTCATTTTGAAATGTCAAACTTTGTCTGCAATTGTTAACCACCTCAATCTGTATTATATTTTAGGGTTTTAAAAAAAATTCCCTCATGTCCAAATTCAACATGAAGGGGGTGGTCCGCTGCTGAAAGAGGCATTTGGAAAGACTGCACTTTTCGCGGTCATTAGAGGTATGTGCATAAACACACAATATTTACCAGAGAGCTTCTCTCTTTTTTAACACACTGATACACAATATATATCTCGTTTTATTTTTAGTTGGCATCCAAGCAAATGAGAATGACTCTGTCACAATTAGTGCAGTTAAAGTAAAAAATTATGTCAAGCTTTTCTTGTGCTTTTTTTTCTTTTCTTATTTGGCAGATGCTGTGATGACCAACTTCCCGGCAGCAACAGAGTTGGACTTGAGGAATGCAGTTGGGAGGCATTTTAAACAAGAAATAAAACCAATAATTAATCATTTCCTTTAAGTTCACTGTTGGTTGTTTTATTTGTTAAAAGTAAACCAACAAAAGGGTTAATCTTTTTTTATGTTGTCATTTATCCGTAATGTTTTAATGTTAAGTGTGATAACATGCTCTTGATTTGTATTCAATTTTTTTTCTTTTAAATATCTTAAGATATTTAAAATATTTTATTTTTTCATTGTTAAAAACTCCAGATTTTTTAAGTCATAATATTTATATTTAAGTGTATTGTACTTATAACATTTTATTTTGTCATTAATTCTTTTGTATTTTTATCATTTTGTATTTGTATTTTTATCAGTTGTCAAAAATTTTATTTTTCTTAAAATCTGAACCAAATAGACCATTTTGTTGTCTATTAGACGTATATATGTAATCGTTTAATAGCGGTCTAATTGATGACTAGTCTATAAATGGGCTATGATTCTGTCTATGTAAAGATTATAGCATGCCCATATGAAATATATTTCTTCTGTATGAATTTAAATCTTTTTTGCAAAGCTGAATGATGATCTCAATGTGTTAAAAGTTTTATGCAAAACAATTTATGTTAGATCTTCAATGCACAGCAATACCAGTTTAGACCTTTTATAAAAAAAATATTAAAAAAATTAAAATAAAAATTATGAACACTAATACAGTGTTAGAGCTTCTAAGCAAATGAGGAGAATGAAAGCACCCACATGCTGTAAAGCTTCTTGCTCAAAAAGACAAAGTTGTTTCTAGCAATGTAAAGTTTAAAGCTTGCCCACATGAAATATGTTTCTTCTGTATGAAATGAAATATTATTTGCAATGCGGAAAGACAGTTCTTAATGTTTTAGAAGTTTTATAAACAACAAGTGATGCACAGCTAGATCAGTTTAAAGCTGATAATGAACAGTAACTGTGTTAGTTCATCTAAGCAAATTGAGAGTTCTTAATGTTCTAGAAGTTTTAAACAAATAAAGAGAATGAGAGAACACGCTTGCTGTAAAGCTTCTTGCTAAATAAGACAAAGTTGTTTTTTTGCTATGTAAAGCATGCAAAAATGAAATATATAGCATGCCCATATGAAATATGTTTCTTGTGTATGAAATTAAATCTTATTTGCAATGCTGGAAAACAGTTCTTAATATGCTACAAGTTTTGAACAAATAAAGAGAATGCAAGAACATGCATGCTGTAAAGCTTCTTGCTCAATAAGACTAAGTTGGTTTTTGCTATGTTAAGATTAAAGCTTGCCCATATAAATGATGTTTCTTACATGTGAAATTAAATCTTATTTTCAATGCACAGTTCTCAATGTGTTAGAAGTTTTATAAACAACAAGTGATGATAGAGCTTCAATGCACAGTTAGATCTTTTTAAAGCGTCTATGAACAGTAATACGTTAGTTCATCAAAGGAAATTGAGAGAATGCATTAACATGCAGAAAATCTTCTTTCTCAGTGAGAGAAAGTTTTTTTCTGCAATGTTAAGATTAAAACGTGCCCTTCTGAAAAATGTTTCTACTGTATGAAATTAAATCTTATTTTCAATGCAGAAAGACAGTTCTTAATGTCTTAGTTTTAAAACATCAAGTTATGTTAGAGCTTCAATGCACATTAGATCTTTTTAAAGCTTCTATGAACAGTAATACTGTGTTAGTTCATCAAAGGAAATTGCGAGAATGCAATAACACACATGCTGATAATCTTCTTTCTCAGTGAGAGAAAGTTTTTTTTGCAATGCAAAGATTGAAACTTGCCCATATGAAATATGTTTCTTCTGTAGCAAATTAAATTTTATTTGCAATGCGAAAAAGACAGTCCTTACTGTGTCAGACATTTAATGCAAAACAATTTATGTTAGAGCTTCAATGCACAGTAGATCTTTTTAAAGCTTCTATGAACAGTATACTGTGTTAGTTCATCTAAGGAAATTAGATAATGCATTAACACACATGCAGAAAATCTTCTTTCTCAGTGAGAGAGTTTTTTTCTGCAATGTTAAGATTAAAGCTTGCGCATATGAAATATGTTTCCTCTGTAGCAAATTAAATTTTATTTGCAATGCGGAAAGACAGTTCTTAATGTTTTAGAAGTTTTGTAACTGTTTTAGTTCATCTAAGGAAATAGAGAGAATGCAGTCACAAATGTTGAAAATCTTCTTTCTTTGTGAGAGAAAGTTTTTTTCTGAAATGTTAAGATTTAACTTGCCCATGTAAAAGATGTTTCTCACATGTGAAATTGAATCTTATTTTCAATGCAGAAAGAAGTTCTCAATGTGTTAGATGTTTAATGCAAAACAATTTATGCACAGTAGATCTGTTTAAAGCTTCCATGAACAGCAACTGTGTTAGTTCATCTATGGACATTGAGATAATGCAATAGCACGCATGCTGAAAAACTTATTTTCCAGTGAGAGAAAGTTTTTTTTTTACAATGTTAAGATTAAAGCATTCCCAATTAAAAGATGATTCTTATATGTGAAATTAAATCTTATTTTCAATGCAGAAAGACAGTTCTTAATGTTTTAGTTTTATAAACAACAAGTTATGTTAGAGCTTCAATGCACAGTAGATCTTTTTAAAGCGTCTATGAACAGTAACTATGTTAGTTCATCTTAGGACATTGAGAGATGCAATAAAACACATGATGAAAATCTTCTTTCTCAGTGCGAGAAAGTTAGTTTGTGCAATGTTAAGATTAAAGCTTGCCCATATAAAAGATGTTTCTTACATGTGAAATTAAATCTTATTTTCAATGCAGAAAGACATTTCTTAAAGTTTAAGAAGTTTTAAAACAATAAGTGATCTTAGAGCTTCAATGCAGAGTAAATCTTTTTAAAGCGTCTATGAACAGTAACTATGTTAGTTCATCTTAGGACATTGAGAGATGCAATAAAACACATGATGAAAATCTTCTTTCTCAGTGCGAGAAAGTTAGTTTGTGCAATGTTAAGATTAAAGCTTGCCCATATAAAAGATGTTTCTTACATGTGAAATTAAATCTTATTTTCAATGCAGAAAGACATTTCTTAAAGTTTAAGAAGTTTTAAAACAATAAGTGATCTTAGAGCTTCAATGCAGAGTAAATCTTTTTAAAGCGTCTATGAACAGTAACTATGTTAGTTCATCTTAGGACATTGAGAGAATGCAATAACACACATGCTGAAAATCTTCTTTCTCAGTGAGAGACAGATTTTTTTGCAATGTTAAGATTAAAACTTGACCATATGAAACATGTTTCTTCTGTATGAAATTGTCTTATTTTCTATGCAGAAAGACAGTTCTCAATGTGTTAGAATTTTTATAAATAACAAGTGATGTTAGAGCTTCAAAGCAGAGTAGATCTGTTTAAAGCTTCTCTGAACAGTAATACTGTGTTAGTTCATCAAAGAAAATTGAGAGAATGCAATAAGACACATGCAGAAAGTTTTTTTTGTTGGTTTCTGCAATGTTACGATTAAAACTTGCCCATATGAAAATGTTTCTTCTGTATGAAATTGTCTTATTTTCTATGCAGAAAGACAGTTCTCAATGTGTTAGAATTTTTATAAATAACAAGTGATGTTAGAGCTTCAATGCACAGTAGATCTTTTTAAAGCTTCTCTGAACAGTAATACTGTGTTAGTTCATCAAAGAAAATTGAGAGAATGCAATAAGACACATGCAGAAAGTTTTTTTTTGCAATGTTAAGATTAAAACGTGCCCATATGAAAAATGTTTCTTCTGTATGAAATGAAATCTTATTTGCAATGCGGAAAGACAGTTCTTAATGTGTTGGAAGTTTTATAAACAACAAGTGATGTTAGAGCTTCAAAGCAGAGTAGATCTGTTTAAAGCTTCTCTGAACAGTAATACTGTGTTAGTTCATCAAAGAAAATTGAGAGAATGCAATAAGACACATGCAGAAAGTTTTTTTTTGCAATGTTAAGATTAAAACGTGCCCATATGAAAAATGTTTCTTCTGTATGAAATGAAATCTTATTTGCAATGCGGAAAGACAGTTCTTAATGTGTTGGAAGTTTTATAAACAACAAGTGATGTTAGAGCTTCAAAGCAGAGTAGATCTGTTTAAAGCTTCTATGAATATTAATACTGTATTAGTTCATCTTAGGACATTGAGAGAATGCAATAACACACATGCTGAAAATCTTCTTTTTCAGTGAGAGAAAGTTTTTTTTGCAATGTTAAGATTAAAGCGTGCCCATTTAAAAGATGTTTCTCACATGTGAAATTAAATCTAATTTTCAATGCAGAAAGACAGTTCTTAATGTTTTAGTTTTATAAACAACAAGTGATGTTAGAGCTTCAATGCACAGTAGATCTTTTTAAAGCGTCTATGAACAGTAACTCTGTTAGTTCATCTTAGGACATTGAGAGAATGCAATAAAACACATTCAGAAAAACTTCTTTCTCAGTGAGAGAAAATTAGTTTCTGCAATGTTAAGTTTAAAACTTGCCTATATGAAACATGTTTCTGTATGAAATTAAATCTAATTTGCAATGCTGAAGGACAGTTCTGAATGTGTTAGAAGTTTTATAAACAAGTGATGTTAGAACTTTAATGCGCAGTAGATCTTTTTAAAGCTTCTATGAACAGTAACTGTGTTAGTTTGTCTTAGGACTTCAATAGAATGCAATAACACACATGCTGAAAAACTTATTTCTCAGTGAGAGAAAGTTAGTTTCTGCAATGTTAAGATTAAAGCTTGCACATATAAAAGATGTTTCTTACATGTGAAATTAAATCTTATTTTCAATGCAGAAAGACAGTTCTTAATGTTTAAGAAGTTTTAAAACAACAAGTGATGTTAGAGCTTCAATGCACAGTAGATATTTTTAAAGCTTCTATGAACAGTAATACTGTGTTAGTTCATCAAACAAAATTGCATGCAATAACACTCATGCTGAAAATCTTCTTTCTCAGTGAGAAAAAGTTGGTTTCTGCAATGTTCAGATTAAAGCGTGCCCATATAAAAGATGATTCTTCCATGTGAAAAGAAGTCATTTTCAAAGCAGAAAGACAGTTCGCAATATGTTAGAATTTTTATAACCTACAAATGATGATAGAGCTTCAATGCACTGTTAGATCTTTTTAAAGCTTCTATGAACAGTATACTGTGTTAGTTCATCTAAGGAAATTGAGAGAATGCAATAGCACACATGCTGAAAACCTTCTTTCTCAGTGAGAGATAGATTTGTTTGCAATGTTATTGAAACTTGCCCATATGAAAATGTTTCTTCTGTATGAAATTAAGTCTTATTTTCTATGCAGAAAGACAGTTCTCAATGTGTTAGAATTTTTATAAACAACAATTGATGATAGAGCTTCAATGCACAGTAGATCTTTTTAAAGTTTCTATGAACAGTATACTATGTTAGTTCA
>NW_015506227.1:185671-185903 GCF_001515645.1 Sinocyclocheilus grahami | reverse complement strand
ACTCATGCTGAAAACATTCTTTCTCAGTGAGAGAAAGTTGGTTTCGGCAATGTTCAGATTAAAGCGTGCCCATATAAAAGATGATTTTTCCATGTGAAAAGAAGTCATTTTCAAAGCAGAAAGACTGTTCTCAATATGTTAGAATTTTTACAACCTACAAATGATGATAGAGCTTCAATGCACTGTTAGATCTTTTTAAAGCTTCTATGAACAGTATACTGTGTTAGTTCAT
>NW_015506227.1:184663-185590 GCF_001515645.1 Sinocyclocheilus grahami | reverse complement strand
ACGTGCCCATATGAAAAATGTTTCTTCTATTTTAAATGAAATCTTATTTGCAATGCGGAAAGACAGCTCTTAATGTGTTGGAAGTTTTATAAACAACAAGTGATGTTAGAGCTTCAAAGCAGGGTAGATCTTGTTAAAGCTTCTAAGAACATTAATACTGTGTTAGTTCGTATAAGGAAGTTGAGAGAATGCAATAACACACATGCTGAAAATCTTCTTTCTCAGTGAGAGAGTTTTTTTTTGCAATGTTAAGATTAAAACGTGCCCATATGAAAAATGTTTCTTCTATTTTAAATGAAATCTTATTTGCAATGCGGAAAGACAGCTCTTAATGTGTTGGAAGTTTTATAAACAACAAGTGATGTTAGAGCTTCAAAGCAGGGTAGATCTTGTTAAAGCTTCTAAGAACATTAATACTGTGTTAGTTCGTATAAGGAAGTTGAGAGAATGCAATAACAAACATACTGAAAATCTTCTTTCTCAGTGAGAGAAAATTTGTTTCTGCAATGTTCAGACTAAAGCGTGCCCATATAAAAGATTATTCTTACATGTGAAAAGAAGTCATTTTCAAAGCAGAAAGACAGTTCTCAATATGTTAGAATTTTTATAACCTACAAATGATGATAGAGCTTCAATGTACTGTTAGATATTTGTAAAGCTTCTATGAACAGTATACTGTATTAGTTCATCTAAGGAGATTGAAAGAATGCAATAACACACATGCTGAAAATCTTCTTTCTCAGTGAGAGAATTTTTTTTTCTGCAATGTTAAGATTAAAGCGTGCCCATATGAAATTTGTTTTTTCTGTATGAAATGAAATCTAATTTGCAATGCGGAAAGACCGTTCTTAATGTGTTAGGAGTTTTACAAACAACAAGTTTTGTTAGAGCTTGAATGCACAGTAGCTCTTTTTAAAGCTTCTCTGA
>NW_015506227.1:175694-184472 GCF_001515645.1 Sinocyclocheilus grahami | reverse complement strand
AGTAGCTCTTTTTAAAGCTTCTCTGAACAGTAATACTGTGTTAGTACATCAAAGAAAATTGAGAGAACGCAATAACACAAATGCAGAAAGTTTTTTTTTGCAATGTTAAGATTAAAACGTGCCCATATGAAAAATGTTTCTTCTATTTTAAATGAAATCTTATTTGCAATGCGGAAAGACAGCTCTTAATGTGTTGGAAGTTTTATAAACAACAAGTGATGTTAGAGCTTCAAAGCAGGGTAGATCTTGTTAAAGCTTCTAAGAACATTAATACTGTGTTAGTTCGTATAAGGAAGTTGAGAGAATGCAATAACACACATGCTGAAAATCTTCTTTCTCAGTGAGAGAATTTTTTTTTCTGCAATGTTAAGATTAAAGCGTGCCCAAATAAAAGATGTTTCTTACACATGTGAAATTAAATCTTATTTTCAATGCAGAAAGACAGTTCTAATGTTTAAGAAGTTTTATAAACAACAAGTTATGTTAGAGCTTCAATGCACAGTAGATCTTTTCAAAGCTTCTATGAACAGTAATACTGTGTTAGTTCATCAAACAAAATTGAATGCAATAACACACATACTGAAAATCTTCTTTCTCAGTGAGAGAGTTTTTTTTTGCAATGTTAAGATTAAAACATGCCCATATTAAAGATGTTTCTTACATGTGAAATTAAATCTTATTTTCTATGTAGAAAGACAGTTCTCAATGTGTTAGAATTTTTATAAACAACAAATGATGTTAGAGCTTGAATGCACAGTAGCTCTTTTTAAAGCTTCTCTGAACAGTAATACTGTGTTAGTTCATCTGAGGACTTTGAGAGAATGCAATAACATTTATGCTGAAAATCTTCTTTCTCAGTGAGAGAGTTTATTTTTGCAATGTTAAGATTAAAGCGTGCCCATATAAAAGATGTTTCTTACATGTGAAAAGAAGTCATTTTCAAAGCAGAAAGACAGTTCTCAATGTGTTAGAATTTTTATAAACAACAAGTGATGTTAGAGCTTCAAAGCAGAGTAGATCTGTTTAAAGCTTCTATGAATATTAATACTGTGTTAGTTCATCTGAGGACTTTGAGAGAATGCAATAACATTTATGCTGAAAATCTTCTTTTTCAATGAGAGAAAGTTTTTTTTGCAATGTTAAGATTAAAGCGAGCCCATTTAAAAAATGTTTCTTATATGTGAAATTAAATAAAATTTTCAATGCAGAAAGACAGTTCTTAATATATTAGTTTTATAAAAAACAAGTTATGTTAGAGCTTCAATGCATAGTAGATCTTTTTAAAGCTTCTATGAACAGTAATACAGCGTTAGTTCATCAAACAAAATTGAATGCAATAACACACATGCTGAAAAACTTATTTCTCAGTGAGAAAGTAAGTTTCTGCAATGTTAAGATTAAAGCGTGCCCATATAAAAGATGTTTCTTACATGTGAAATTAAATCTTATTTTCAATGCAGAAAGACAGTTCTTAATGTTTAAGAAGTTTTATAAACAACAAGTTATGTTAGAGCTTCAATGCATAGTAGATCTTTTTAAAGCTTCTATGAACAGTAATACTGTTAGTTCATAAAAGGAAATTGAGAGAATGCAATAGCACACATGCTGAAAACATTCTTTCTCAGTGAGAGAAAGTTGGTTTCTGCAATGTTCAGATTAAAGCGTGCCCATATAAAAGATGATTCTTACATGTGAAAAGAAGTCATTTTCAAAGCAGAAAGACAGTTCTCAATATGATAGAATTTTTATAACCTACAAATGATGATAGAACTTCAATGCACTGTTAGATCTTTTTAAAGCTTCTATGAACATTATACTGTGTTAGTTCATCTAAGGAGATTGAAAGAATGCAATAACACATGCTGAAAATATTCTTTCTCAGTGAGAGAATTTTTTTTTCTGCAATGTTAAGATTAAAGCGTGCCCATATGAAAATTTTTTTTTCTGTATGAAATGAAATGTAATTTGCAATGCGGAAAGACCGTTCTTAATGTGTTAGAAGTTTTATAAACAACAAGTGATGTTAGATAGTCAATGCACAGTAGATCTGTTTATTGCTTCTATGAACAGTAACTGTGTTAGTTCATCTGAGGACTTTGAGAGAATGCAATAACACACATGCTGAAAAACGTATTTCTCAGTGAGAAAGTAAGTTTCTGCAATGTTAAGATTAAAGCGTGCCCATATAAAAGATGTTTCTTAAATGCGAAATTAAATCTTATTTTCAATGCAGAAAGACAGTTCTTAATGTTTAAGAAGTTTTATAAACAACAAGTTATGTTAGAGCTTCAATGTACAGTAGATCTGTTTAAAGCTTCTATGAACAGTAACTGTGTTAGTTCATCTAAGGAAATTGAGAGAATGCAATAACACACATGCTGAAATACTTCTTTCTCAGTGAGACAAAGCTAGTTTCTGCAGTGAAATTAAATCTTATTTGCATTGCGGAAAGACAGTTCTTAATGTGTTAGTTTTATAAACAACAAGTGATGTTAGAGCTTCAATGCATTGTCAGATCTGTTTAAAGCTTCTATGAGCAGTAATACTGTGCTAGTTCATCTAAGGAAATTGAGAGAATGCAATAACACACATGCTGAAAATCTTATTTCTCAGTGAGAGGAAGTTTGTTTCTGCAATGTTAAGATTAAAGCTTGCCCATATAAAAGATGTTTCTTACGTCAAATTAAATCTTATTTTTAATGCAGCAATACAGTTCTCAGTGTGTTTGGTTTTATGCAAAACAATTTATGTTAGGTATGCACAGGTAGATCAGTTTAAAGCTACTATGAACCATAACTCTGTTTATCTAAGGAAATTGAGAGAATGCAATAACACACATGCTGAAAAACTTCTTTCTCAGTGAGACAGATAGTTTCTGCAGTAAGTTCAAAGCTTGCCCAAATGAAATATGTTTCTTCTGTATGATATGAAATCTTATTTCCAATGCAGAAAGACAGTTCTTAATGTGTTAGAAGTTCTATAAACAACAAGTGATGTTTAAGCTTCAATGCACAGCTAGATCAGTTTAAAGCTTCTTGCCTGTATCTGTATCTGCTTTTAAATCTAACTTAAAAACGTTTGTTTGTTTGACAAGGCTTGTTGCATTCCCTTAATTTGCTTAGAAGCACTAACACATTACAATCTGTCTTTGTGCTTTGCAAATAAGATTTCATTTCACATCTTTCATGTGGGCAAGCTTTACTCTCTACATTACATAAACCAACTATCTCTCACTGAGAAAGAAGCCTGTAAGCATGTGTGTAATTGATCATAGATGCTCTAAACTGATTTCGCTGTGCATTTGAAGATCTAACATAACGTGTATGAATAGAACTTCTAAAACATTGAGAACTGTCTTTCTGCATTGCAAACACATTTCATTTCACATGTAAAGAAACATCTTTCATATGGGCAAGCTTTTATCTTACTGCAGAAACTAACTTTCTCTCACTGAGAAAGAAGCATTACAGCATATGTGTGCTTGCATTCTTTTCATGTTCTTAAAAGCACTGACACAGTATTACTGTTCATAAAAGCTCTAAACTGGTCTTGCTGTGCACTGAAGCTCTAACATAAATTGTTTTACATAAAACTTCTAACACATTGAGAAATGTCTTTCTGCATTGCAAATAAGATTTCATTTGATACAGAAGAAACATTTTTCATATGGGCAAGCTTTAATCTTTGTGAAGAGCAGGCAAAAGCACGCACATCGATCTCAACTGGGTGCTCGACCAAAAAACAAGTAGAAATATTTTAGACGCAAAGTCGGCAACACCAAAGCTCCAAAAGTATCAAAAAATTTATTTTTTAAAAAGACTGTCGCATAGCATATGTGACGTTTCGAGCACGCAGGCTCTTCATCAGACAAATGAACAACACTGATATCGCAAACTTTATAAGCCTACCTCCAGGTGATTAAAGATCACATGACCATACAATATTATCATGATAATAATAATACCAAAACAATAACAAATCAACCAAGGAGAAAAACATAGAAACCAAAAATAAAAATAAATCAAAAACATATATAAAGCTATGCAAAATACACAAATGTAATTCTCAAAATATTATTTAATGACATTAATTGATGCCTGCCTGGGTACATAAATACACATCAATAACCACAAAACGTTATTTATTATATGTAGATAGATATCGTCTGTTTAAAGAAATGGACGAATATCAAAATCCTCATTTAATCCTCTAGGGGACAACGTATCTAATGTATATATCCAAAAGGCTTCACGCTGTAAAAGCAATTTGTTGATATCACCTCCGCGACGCGAACACTTCACTACTTCAATCCCTATGTACTGAAGAGTGGAAACTGAGTGTCTTGAATCTGCAAAGTGCTGTGCTACCGGACTTTTTGGATCGCGATGTCTGATTGCACATCGATGTTCTATGTTTTTCTCCTTGGTTGATTTGTTATTGTTTTGGTATTATTATTATCATGATAATATTGTATGGTCATGTGATCTTTAATCACCTGGAGGTAGGCTTATAAAGTTTGCGATATCAGTGTTGTTCATTTGTCTGATGAAGAGCCTGCGTGCTCGAAACGTCACATATGCTATGCGACAGTCTTTTTAAAAAATAAATTTTTTGATACTTTTGGAGCTTTGGTGTTGCCGACTTTGCGTCTAAAATATTTCAAGCTTTAATCTTTACATTGCATAAACCAACTTTCTTTTACCGAGAAAGTTTTTACAGCATGTGTCTATTTGATCACAGAAGCTTTAAACTGATTTTGCTGTGCATTGAAGCTCAAACATAACTTGTTGTTTATAAAACTTCTAACGCATTAAGAACTGTCTTTCAAACAAAAGAAACATATTTCATATGTGCAAGCTTTTATCTTAACACTGCAGAAACTAACTTTCTCTCACTGAGAAAGAAGCTTTACAGCATATGTGTGCTTGCATTCTCTTCATTTGCTTAGACGCACCAACACAAGATTACATTATGTGAGTTGCAAGTCAGTTATCTTAGAATAAAGACACCAAAAAAATAAGTCCCCATTTGGAATGGGCTCTATTTATTTCATTAGACCAAGACCAAGAAAACAGTACTGACAGTAAACGAAGACAACAAATACATATTGTGACACTTCACTGTACTATTACACAAGGCCAATGTGTCCATTCAGTAAGACAATGTGTGCTGTTTATGGTGTAAATGCCATACAATTCATGCAATGCAAAGAATCATAATATAAAAGACCTAATTCGTAAATATCTGTAAAAAAAAGAGATTCATCTTTGTCCTCCTCAGGTGCTAAATATCAGTAATGTGCATGATCATCTTCATTATAAAACAGAACAGGATTCATGTTGCTCTTTCCCTGGTTCATCAACCTCAGTTGTGCATGAAGTGCTTGCAGCAATAAAGTCCATGCAGTCTCTTCTAATGCAGCTTTCAGCCTGCCCTTTATCTAGCTGAATGTCATTAATAAGACTAAATGTTCATGTCTTAATTAAAACAATCATGGTATTTATATGTATTGTTTACAAAATTAAATGGTGTATTTACCAAACACCATCCTTAATATAGAATATTCACCATACGTTATTATCCAACAACATGTACAATACTTTACTAGGATAGAGTGTAAAATAGCATATTATTATTAGACAGATAAAGTAGCATATTAAGACAAATTATATTCAAGTGAAATAAAAATAGGTTATGTTAAAACCATATTGTTTTAATCAGATGAAGCAACCCAAATGCTTAGTAGCCCCTCACTGCAGAACACAAGATCCAGGGGGTGTGGTTGGATCCACATCTAGGGGGTAAAGACTGGTAAGTTTAGGGGTGGAGATGGGTGGGTTTAGGGATCAGGGGGTGGAGACAGGTAGGTTTAGGTATATGTAAGGTGGTAGGGGTTGGATCTGGATCCAACCACACCCCCTGGATCTTGTGTTCTGCAGTGAGAACCATCTCGGATTTTTGACAAAATCCTAATATTAATCAGCCCAAACTCTTATGGATTAACATACACATGAAGACAGAGTTATATGCGAACCGAGAAATATGTGTGCTTTTAGTTCAATAATTTTTTCTTTAATATTTCTATTATTTAAGGGGATTTTACTAAATATTAACATCGCTGATACAAATTTTTGGTCAGTGCACTGGCGAATTCTCTCATTAGAAACAACAACGAGCAGATGTACATGCGATGTAAATAAAAGATTAATTCATCATACACTGCAGACAACATCACTGATTATAGCTTTTTTTAGAGTGCTTACACTCACGCTAGACTGAATTCAGTGATATTCTTTGATAATGTAAATGTTCTTTGCTCGCTGTATAATTTGTTCGTTGTTTGAATAATCGTGAACATGCGGCGTTATAAATAAACATAAAAAGTATTTTTATTAAACGTGATCAGGTTCAATACAAATTCAGTCTTATTAAAATATTTTATGTCATAATATGGCAGCCTACTTGCCTTGCTTATGATGTGCGTAGTTAATAGATTGCATTAGTGGTTTGAGCGCATTTGACCAGAGACTAGAGCGCAATTAAAGAGCTGTGCTTATGTGAAGCGAGAAAGCTTCGGAAAACGGCTCATATAAAGGACGAGGACGTGAATGTTTTTTACAAATCGGAATGTAAAATTACGGTAATATCGCGTGAACATTTCACATGAAATTCTGTCAGTGTGAGGGGGAGTAGGGACGCGCGTCGCGAGGCGCCCAAGAAAATTACAACTGCTGTAGGCTATATATTTTTGGGCAGTTTAATAAATAATGAATCACAAAACTATCACAAAAATTAAGTATCTTGGGGATGATCGAGGGGCACAAGGAAAATCTCAGGCCCGGCCCTGCAGCTGGGGGTGCTGCAGCACCCTCAGCACCCCATAGTTCCCACGGCCATGCGGAACACTGGCTCTCCTCAGTTGGCGACTCACTTTCCTCACGCAACGGACCACTGACTCCAGGGGCGCCGCTAACAATTTTGGGCCCCATGAAAGAATATGACGTTGGGTCTCCTACCGCACCAAACATACACTACATTGCCCAAAGTATTGGGAAAACTCAATAAAACTAAAAAAAAAACTCATCGCCAAACACAAATGACTTGTGTATATGCTTACAATCATTTGAGACACTTCCAAAACTGTGGCAACAAAGATGGAAATTCAATTTTTAAATACCGCGAGCTTGTCGAGTGAATATATCTTTCTCACAGACATCACTGGAAAGTTTGTAGTTCGGTCAGATATGTCAAAAAGAAGTAAAACAATGCGCAAGTTACTTAATGGTAGGGAGGGAGGGAGAGAGAGAGACAGAGAGAGAGTGCACACTTCTGTTGTGCGATCTTTGATGGTCCCTCTCTTAGCACGCATCATTTCGATTAAAACTAAATCGTAAAAATAAAACCATTTATAGGGGCATTCACTATAAACATAATTTATTTTCAACCTTAGGCATACACGACTTTCTGGCGAAAGGGAAACTAGCTGCCTGTGCGAAATGCGCTAGGCTGTACTGTTTTGCATCAGTACAAATACCTGCAGGCGTTACGCGTGTTTTGCTTGCTTGAGTGTTTCTGCATTATATGAGTGGCTTTGGAATATAAATTGCAGCACGTTTCAGATGAAAAAACGCGACGTCTATTTCTGAAAATATCACAGTTAGGAGATTTATAACGAGTGGTTCCCTGCATTATTACAGCAAAGCGCGTGATTACAGTACTAAGCCGCTGCAATGGAGATGTCTAATGCTATTAAATTAAAGATGATGTACTACAGGGCAAAACAATGAACAAAGTAACAAAAACTTGTAAAATACATTTAATGGGCATAATTAAGTGTGAAAATAACAAAAGGATATACAGTGAAAGCAAACATAATTCAGAGACCAGATATAATTTTTGATATTTTTTTACTAGTGGGTGCAGGACACGCAACTGTTTTGAACGAGCGCACCTTTTTTTAACAACCAAAAAGTTTAGTTGTCTGTTGGAAGTACAGACGTTCCTCTCGTTGATCACAGAGGAGCGGATCCAGCGAGAGCTTGATGGGGCGACGCGGAATGAAAACGTTTTTTTTAGGAGTCGCGGCAATAGAGGCGGCGCAACTTTAACGGCATGTGAATAATCCCGCCCACTCTAAAGCGGTACTGAACTGCAGTGGAAACGCAAACCGAGCCGAACCGTGCCGTGCCGTACTGAGCCGTGCCTAGCAGTGGAAAAGCGCCATTAGATGATATGATATAACACTTTACTGTCGAGTCTGAAATTTTTCTTGCATGACAATATCTGTGTTTACAACAATCAACATCCTTTAAACAACAACATGCACTTCATCCACACACAAACAAAACACAATATACATTACACTCCCTTAAACATTACATTATGCCTTACCCTCCTACTACACTCCTACAACTACCCATGTTCACATTACTCTTGATTTTTGATTAAGTGTCTTATTCAACTCCAGGATCGCCTGATGCACAAAAGAGTGTTTCAGCCTAACTTTGTTGAATCTTGGAACTCTGTACCTCCGGTTTGATGGTAATAATTCAAACTCATTATGCAAAACATGATTAGGATCAGAAACTATCTTGTTAGCCAGTCCTAACAAATTATTATAATAAGCTGAATCATAGAGCTTCTCAAGGGGCTGACCTACAATCCTTGAGCAAATTTTTAATTGATTGAACAGCTTTGTTTTTAGCATAACAGACAAACTCCTATACCAAATGGAGTTGCAGTATTGCAGTACACTCATTATCACAGACATAAAGAACA
>NW_015506227.1:117387-173950 GCF_001515645.1 Sinocyclocheilus grahami | reverse complement strand
TATCTGTGTTTACAACAATCAACATCCTTTAAACAACAACATGCACTTCATCCACACACAAACAAAACACAATATACATTACACTCCCTTAAACATTACATTATGCCTTACCCTCCTACTACACTTCTACAACTACACCATGTTCACATTACTCTTGATTTTTTGATTAAGTGTCTTATTCAGCTCCAGGATCGCCTGATGCACAAAAGAGTGTTTCAGCCTAACTTTGTTGAATCTTGGGACTCTGTACCTCCGGTTTGATGGTAATAATTCAAACTCATTATGCAAAACATGATTAGGATCAGAAACTATCTTGTTAGCCAGTCCTAACAAATTATTATAATAAGCTGAATCATAGAGCTTCTCAAGGGGCTGACCTACAATCCTTGAGCAAATTTTTAATTGATTGAACAGCTTTGTTTTTAGCATAACAGACAAACTCCTATACCAAATGGAGTTGCAGTATTGCAGTACACTCATTATCACAGACATAAAGAACAACAGAAGAATCTGCTTTCTTACTCTGAATGACCTAAGACGACGAAGAAAGTAGATTCTCTGCTTTGTTCTTTTACAGAGAGCATCAATATGATCTTTCCATGATAACATATCGTCAATCATCACTCCTAAATACTTGTATGTACCTGTCTGATTTTTCCATTATGAATTAAAACAGGCGTTATATACGTATCAGATGTAGACCCAAATATAATCTCTTCTGTTTTACTTATATTAATAACAAGATCATTATTCTCACACCACTCTACTAATTTTCTACACCCTGTTGATGAAACCCAGGACTGTCCCTGTCATTCAACACAGATATTAAAACAGTGTCATCAGAATACTTTAAAATATACTGATTTAACATGTCAGTTCGACAGGCATCTGTATACAAAATGAAAAGGATGGCAGAACTGACGCAACCCTGGGGTACTCCAACATTTGTTATGATAGCGGATGACACAGTTTTATTCACTTTAACTCTCTGAACTCTATTAGTGAGAAATGAGATATACCAACGAATCAAATACAGATTTACACCCAACTGTACAAGTTTTGACATCAATTTGTCAACCTTTATGGTATTAAATGCAGAAGAAAAATCTAAAAACAAAGTTCTTATAGTTGTATTAGATTTATCTAAATGCTTAGAGATGATAGGCACCAAAGCAGCAACTGCATCTTCCGTACTACAGCCTTTTTTATAGGCAAACTGCCAAGGATCCAGTCTATCTTTAACCATCCTAACTAAGTGCTGAAGTAACAATCTTTCAAGACATTTCACAATTACTGAGGTAAGGGCTATTGGTCTAAAATCTGTATATTCTCTTGGACATGGAATTTTAGGTAATGGTTTTATATATGCTGTCTTCCATAACACAGGGACAGTATGTGTGTCAACTGAAGCTTGAAATACTGATTGCCACACAATTCATGTGCAAAATTCTTTAAAAGACCTACACTACATCCATCTGGACCAACAGATTTTTTCATATTTATAGACTGAAACGTTTTTCTAACATCCTCAACTTCAATAAAAATTCTGTCTGATGATGATGGAGCCATGCAGTATCTATTATTTCATTACATTTGACATGTGTACCTATTGATTCAAATCTGGTAAAAAAGGTATTTAATTCATTCCCAAAACGAAATTCATTTTCAATTACAATAGATTTGTTCGAAGATGATGTCCCAAACCTTTTTAGTATTATTAGTCTTAAAGGCTTCCTCCAAACGCCTCTTATGAACTTCTTTTGTTTCCTTTAATTTAATTTTTAACTCTCTTTCTGTTAGTTTAAACACCCTAATATCCTTATTCCTAAATGCTACTTTCCTCAAATTTATAACTTCTTTAATACCCTTAGTCACATATGGTTTGTTATTTGGATAAACTTTAATCTCTTTTGTAGGTATGACCAGCTCCACACAGAAGTAAATATAGTCATTTAACACTGTAGTTCTTTCATCGAGCGAGCCTTCCTCAAAAGTGTCCCAATTTGTCCAATCGAAACAAGCTTTCAGTTGTTGTATACTTTCATTTGTCCATAATCTAATCAATTTCTTTTCTGGTTTGCTTTTTTAAGTTTTGTCCTGTACACAGGAATCATATGCACTACATTATGGTCAGAGTTTAGAATTGGTGGCATACTCTTTGACACATAAGCGTCCTTGACATTCACGAAGCACTTATCAAGAATATTGTTATTTCTTGTTTGAGTCTTTACATACTGTTCAAATCCTGGCAACAAAGTCTCCAATTTGCATTGGTTTAAATCGCCCAGCACAATCACAGGTGCATCTGAGTAGACTGCACCTTTTCCATTAAAGGGACCATATTTGCCCCCTAAATTGACTTTCCAATGCATTTTTTATCTGTATAAATAGAATATTAATGTTTTAAAAAAAGTTCAATAGATTAATATGCAATGATGATAAAAAAGTGAAAAGTGATTCTTTTAAATACTAAAACCGCCAGTAGGTGGCGGTAAGTCACTGTCTTAATGCGTGAGTCATCGAGTCATTTGTTCATTCAGTAACTAAGCAAGTGGCTGTATTTATAAATGAATCATTGAATCAATGACTTTCGCGAACGATTCGTTCACGAAACACCGCAAAACTCAGCATTTTGTTCGCGTACCCCCACTGTCGCCTCACGTACCACAGTTTGGGAACCACTGTTCTACATTAAATATTTAGCTAACAACAGTCTGTTACCTAGCAACCGTGTATATTAACGTTGTAGGCTAACATTACCAGGTGTAGACAGAAAATATGATTATCCTGACCAGAGCTAATTTACTGAATCCTTTATTGATTTTCTGAATTTACAACTCTCCTTTCTTTCTTTTCATCCATGATGGCATTAAAATCATCTGTTGCTGCTTCTGGCGTTTTATCGCTGACTGTGCCGCAACCGCGATACCTGCTCATTAGAACTTTCAGTAAGCTATTTTTAGAGTGTGCACGCGACGTTCCTGGACGCGGACGGCGATGTCCTGCGATGACGGCGTACGGTTAAAAATCATAACAAACGAATTTTAAAGTGGGGGGGCGCACAAACGTGATTTTGAAAAGTGGGGGGTGGGGGGGGGGGGACATGTCCCCCCTGTCCCCAGTGGAAATTACGCCCCTGTCAGAGTTGTTCAGCTGGGATTAGGACTTGGCTTTGTGCAGACCAGTCAAGTTCTTCCACACTGACTGAATCAATCGTTTTTTTTTTAACACTGACATACACAGAGGCATTGCTAGAATAGAAAATGGTCCTGTTCAAACTATTGGTATAAAATTAGAAGCACACAATTCCCTAGAATAGCATTATATGCTTTTTTTTTATACAAAAAATTAGAAATTACTATAGTCAAACCTGTTCATTAGAAGGGGGTGTCCCAATACTTTTGGCAATATAGTGTACAAGCCAGCCTAGCTATTCAAAATCTTTGTCTGCAATTTAATAATATTAACCTATTACTTTGCTATTGCTTTTGACCATTAGGTATCAGTAACATAATTCATTCAGAACCTGTTTTATGGACATAGACTTTCTGTACCACACTATTTTGCTGATATGGAATGAGTTTGACTACTTTAGTTACTTGGATTACTTTTATCAGTTATATTAATAGAAATGCTTCACTGGGGCAAACAAAAAAAATCCTAAAATAATAAATAGGATACCCCATAGCAGCATTTCCAGCAGTATCCAACATTTCTCAATCATGATCTTACTCAGCTAAATGTGACTATTAGCTTAACAGCTGTATTCAGGGCTTAATTTGTGCCGGAACAAGCCGGATCCTGATCCGGCACCTCCGAATTTGTCCGAAATCTGATCCGGCACCTCATTTGACAGATCCCATCCTCACGCGCCAATGAAAGACGTTTGTGTTGACCTATAGCGTGCATATATTTCATGAAAAAAACTTCTATTATGAGCAGGCTTGCCTAGCACATACATTTGAAACAACAAACTTGAGCGCGCAAAGAGATGCGACGTGGCTGCTCTCACAAACCCGAATGCACGAATCCAATACTGATATGCGTTTTCTTTCTCAGATGTTTACATTTAGTTAAGACAAAACCGACTGTGCTTACAAGGATATTCGCCAGAACGGCCATTTTGACGTCAATTTTTGTGTATTTGGTCGCGTAAGTATGGAAGTATGGAAATATTTTTTTATTCCGCCACTGAATAAAAAAATATAATTCTGTAAGTCATAATAATGAGAAACTTTCTCGTAATAATGACTTAGTTTCTCGTAATAATGAGAAACGTTCTCGTAATAATATATTCTATCATTTAATAACGATTTCAGATAGATTATCTGTATGTAGTCTTTTGTTAATTTGTAGCACTTACCAACAAGTTACTCTGCCAGACAATGATCATGGCTTCAGATATAGAAGAGTACATTCCAACAAAAATCACACGCATTTTATGAAGAAATGAAAGCCATTACACATATAAACTTAATGAATAGATGTTCATTTTCCATTTCTTCATAAAATGCCTGGATTTCTTAACTGAAATATTGGTCTGGAATGTTTGAAGCCATAACTATCTGGCAGAGTAACTATTACACAAAAGACTACATACAGATAATTGATCTGAAATCGTTATTTAATGACAGACTATAGCATTATACACTTTAGATTCATCAACTTGTCACTGGGGTTCCTCAGGGATCAGTTCTTGGACCCCTCATCTTCTCCATATACACAACATCACTGGGTCCCATAGTCAAGTTTTTTTTCTTTATATATATATATATATATATATATATATATATATATATATATATATATATATATGAATAAACAATATTATTCATGTATAAAGGCCCACTTAGTATGTGTAAAAATATAAGGCGTTATTCTATGTTGTTTACAAAAAAAGCTATTGCTTTTATATTGTCTTACTAGTTTAATGTCAAATCAAATTAATAAATCTATAAAAATATATTTTTGTTCTTAAAAATATTCTTAAATATTTTAACTGACTATGAGGTGTACTAGAATTTTTTTAAATTCTAATTCAGTTTTAATTAATTTGCATGGTGCTTTTCACAAGTAGTGTTCCAAAGCAGTTTCACAAGTTTAATGTCTTAGAACCCCATGAGCAAGTGCCTGTATAGACAACTGATGCCTACAGAATTTTTTGTTATCCTGTCACATTTTGTTACACTTAATAAGCAGATCACAATTCATTTAGAAGGGTAGTTAAAACTTGGATTACAGTAAAACGTGCTGATGCTAACAGCTGTCCTCTCCACTCTTATGTAGAGTGACACGATCTACAGTTAGGGAAACACTGAAAGCTGTGGATCCAGTGGGCACTCTGCTGCGTGGATTGCACCAAAACCAGGAACTAACCGTGCATATAATCCATTGGTCATAAAATCAAACATAATATTTGATTTAATAATCAGAGGCTGTAGCCTATGGGGAATAAAAATCACAAACCTGACATTTAGAAATGAACACTCCAAGCAAAACTAAAAAAAGTTTAGACCAAAATGAGTTGAAAAATATCGGCATATTGAATATCAACAAAAATCCAATATCATGCATGCCTATTTATAATTACACATAGTAAGTGTGTTCAACAGCTAAAATTGGTTGTTCTCGCAGTAAGGTGGTGCATCGTCATCCATGGGGGCATAGATAGATTCAGCTGTAAAATCATGTATTTGAAGGCATCCACCATCAACCAAGAGTTTTGGAGGCATTTTTGGAAGCTGTCAAGAAGTTTGGTTTGCCGAGTAGGGTGAGGATCGCGATAAGGAGGGTGAGAATGTGATCCGCTGCGTGAGGAAAGTGAGTCGCCAGCTGAGGAGAAAGTGTTCCGCTGCGCGAGGAAAGTGTGCCTACAGATGCACCACTGGCCCATCAGTGGGAAACCCAGTCAGTTCCCGCGACAAGTCATTAGCCCTATATTTGGACCTTCCGGCCAGCCATAATCCATGACCTCTTACTTACGTAACAATCGCAAACCACTCAGTTGCACAGTAGACAGGAACTGGAACCGGAACCGACAATATAAACGTGATGAGATTTTGCCCTCAGCCAAAATTATCTGCTCTGAATAATAGACTAATGAGACCAAACACTGCCCGTTGGATTTACCCAAAAACAAATGATATCTCATGTTTAACCATTATAGAGACATCAGAGCCAGTGGCAAATTCCAGAAGATCTGGCCGAGGTGAGGCTGCTCTCGGTGAGATCATGAGCGCTGACGCCCTGGAGCTCAACCCCCCCCCACCACCACCAATAAAGACGTTATCTTTATTAACAAAAACCGCATATTCGAAGTCTAAACAAGTACATTATTCCGTGAAACAAAAGCAGTATTATTTTTTAAATTATTGTGGATTTGGGCGTCCGCCATGACACTCGCTGTGAGAAATACAGCAAGCAAAATTATTTCTGTTATCACTCTAATATCGCACTCTTATCAGCCAATCAGATTCGAGGACCAGAAATAACTGTTGTATAAATATTTATATACATGCATACAAACATACAGTTGTGCTCAAAATTATTCATACCCTTGGTAAATATGATCAAAGAAGGCTGTGAAAATAAATCTTTCATTCAAAAAAAAAAAAAATCTAACCTTTAACTAAAGTAAAAAAAAACAAGTGAAAGTGGGGGAAAATCACATTATGAAATAAATATTTTTCTCTAATACAGTAAGAGGACGTGTGTCTAATTCAAGGCATTTATTATTTATTTTGCCTACAAAACCACCACTGGCTCTGCACGCACTTACCTAAATTCATTACTTCAGAGTTTTGTGCCCTCTAGAAGCTTGCCTTCTGCAAGTGAACAACGTATTATTGTGCAAAATCAAAAAATCACTTTCAGACTTTTACATTAACTGTTCCCTCCTGGTGGAATGACCTGCCCAACTCAATCCGAGCAGCTGAGTCCTTAGCGATCTTCAAGAAACGACTAAAAACACATCTGTTCCATCTTTATTTGACCCTCTAACTCTAGCACTTTCTATTCTGTTTTAATTCTACTTTATTTATCTTCTTTTTTTATAAAAAAAAAAAAAACTAGGTATTTTTTCTATTCTATCTACTTGTTTTTCTTTGTGTGTGAGTATATGTGTGTGTATAATATATATATACTGTATATGAAGAGTTCAGATGCAAAAGCCTCTAAGTGCATTCAAAAATTAGCATTTTTATCAGGTTCCTATGCTTAGGCTCAGTAATTTTACAAATAATGGCAATGTATAGGTCCTTTTCTATGCCATTAAAGTGAAAGAACTAAACATAAATATAGGAGCTTTATAAAAATGGTCATTTTAGATGAAAATTTCAGATGGCACTTAGAGGCTTTTGCATCTGAACTCTTCATATATATATATATACACCTTGCTACGTGTACTGCGTTAGGCTAACCGAGACTTGTCATTCGCACTTATATATTGTTGCTCTTTTGTTAGTTTTGACTGCTTTTATTGTCGCTTTGGATAAAAGCGTCTGCTAAATGATTAAATGTAATGTAAATGTCTATATCGTCCTAATTCATGGTGAGGCGGAGAGTTTGAGTGGCCAAAGACTCCAAGGGTCACAGCTGGAGAACTGCAGAAAATAGTTGAGTCTTGGGGTTGGAACGAAGAAAAGAAAAAATGTTTTTTGTTTTTCCTTGTGGGGGTTCTAGAAAAAAATAGAAAAGAAAATTCTCTTATCCAAAAGCAAACTCAAGCATATTTATTTGCTAGACATGACTGGAACTTTAAACGGGACTGTGTTCAATGGTCAGATGAAACTAAAAAAATTAGCTTTTTAGCAGCAAACAACTTCCCTGAGCTGAACCCGATAGAAAATGAGTGTGGTGAACTGAAGAGGAGAAGCATCAACATGCAGCTGGAAATCTGAAGGGTCTGGAGAGATTCTGTATGAAGGAATGGTCTCTGATCTCCTGTCAGTTGTTCTCTAAAGTAAACTCTTCAGGCATTATAGGTGAAGACTCAGAGCTGTTCTCTTGGCAAAAGGAGGTTGCAAAACGTATTGGATAAAAGGGTATGATTAATTGTGACCAATGTGTATTAGAGAAAAACATTTATTTCATAATGAGATTTCTCTCCTATTTTAAATTCTTATTCTCCAACGAAAGGTTAGATTTTAGTAAATTTAAAAAAATAAAATATCTAAAGGATTGATGATACAGATTAATTTTCACAGCCTTCTTTGTTCATATTTACAAAGGGTATGAATAATTTTGAGCACAACTGTACATACATACATACATAAAGAGACGTTAAATTGTGTAGTTTAGTCATAAAGAGACACCAGGCTGAATATAGAACTATACAAGACAAAAATGCAATGATTGTTAATGGTATACAGCAGGGTTCCTCAAATCTGGCCCACGAGATCCACTTTCCTGCAGAGTTTAGCTTTGACCCTAATCAAACGCACCTGAGCATGCTAATCAATGTCTTCAGGATCATTAGAAAATCACAGGTGTTTGATCAGGGTTGGAGCTAAATTCTGTAGCGCATTGGCCCTCCAGGGCAAGATTTGAGGAACCCTGGTATACAGTATGTCTCTTTATTGTACTTCAGTTCATTTTCCTCCTTTGTACACCCAGAGCCTTGTTTCTGGCTACTGATATAATGCCTTTCTTAATGCTGGACTAAATTTGGAATTTTACCTTGTAGTGAAGCTAATCCATAACATTATGTTTTAGATTACCACTCCACATTTTTTAATGACATTTACAATTCATAAATAAATAACTTAATGCTTTTTTATTGTGTTGCTTAAATAAAATATAAACTGTTGCCATCTGCACAGAAATGAGGAAACCAAAGAGAATATCTTCATCTGAAGGGTATATGTGAGTGTGTGTGTGTGTGTGTGTGTGTGTGTGTGTATATATATATATAGAGAGAGAGAGAGAGAGAGAGAAAGAGAGAAAGAGAGAAGAGCACAGTGTAACATCAAGGTAGTCACGTTTTAGCATTTTGTGTCCCTGCAAATGGTTTGTGGTGGTCATAAAAGGACACTCCAGATTTGCATGTGACCTCCTAGAATATTGCTACAGGCTCTATACAGTGGAAAACAGTTCACTATTATTCTTCAACAGTCAGCCATTATGCATTGATTTTTTTGCCTCACAGACTTTAATTTTGTAGTGGCATTAAAACAACAAAATAATTTAAACAGCATCAGTTATGTACAAATCAAGCAAAAGCCAGTGTTATTTGTTGTTTGGGGACTAGTTTGGTATGATGCATAGATGTTACTCAGAGATTTCAGAATAAGAGTATAGTTTTGTGGTAGGATCTTTGTAATAATATTTTAGAACTAGCTACTTTTTTTTTTTAAATGGACATCCTAACCTAAATTTGATAATTACTAGTTTTCTACGAATGCTCAGTAATAATTATTTATCAAAATGAAAAGTAAGTAGCTCAGGAAGGGAGCAAAGAGCATATCTGATAAATCTGCAAGTCAGCTATCTGAAACCTGAAACAAACATTTAACAGTTTCTGGAATGCCTGTTCCCAAAACAGTTGAAACTGAAACACTATGAACATCTCTGAGAAAAGCAATTTTATAATTCATGAAATCCCAAAAGATGAAAGAGGAAAAAAAAGACAGTAACATTATAATGTCCCTTTTTCATAAATATCAAGTGAACATTACAGGGAAAATGTACACACACTATAAATAAAGCATATAATAAAATAGCACAGTTATATACACAACCTTCCCTGATCAGTTAAGGCCCAAGTGTAGAGGGTATGCAGTCATTCCCAACATCCCTTAGTCTACTAAGTTCCATAAAAAAACATTCTCTTTATGTCAAATGCAATATTTATGTAGGCCATTTAATTTTCTGCACTCACATATAGAAAGAGAGGCAACTATCAGAAAGAGAAAAATTGCTTTTCTTCTCATTTTCATCTTGTAGAACAGTCTTTAAATACATATGTACATAACTACTGAATCCTGAATCCAGAGGCATCTTGTGATCAAAGTCCTTCTTTACAGTACACTGTAAAGTACACTGGGGTGACTATGTTCATGACAAAAGGAGGTTTGGAGATAACCGTTTCTGCCTGAGCTGGACTGATGTTCAAAGCATCCCAAAGCCCTCACTCCCCTCACTGATGGCCAGCTTCAGCAGCTTGTGGAGCTCCTCATAGGAGTCATATGTTGGGAGGCACAGCTGGTTAAAACTGAACAGAACAATGTAGGAGGAGGGATTAAACATGCAAGCCTAATAAAAAAGATAACACTTTCCTATAGATACTTCTGACAAAACTATATTTACATTGCTAGAAACATTAATATTTAAAGGGGTCATATGATGCGATTTCAATTTTTCCTTTCTCTTTGGAGTGTTACAAGCTCTTGGTGCATAAAGAAGATCTGTAAAGTTGCAAAGACTAAAGTCTCAAATCCAAAGATAAATTCTTTATAAAAGTTAAGAGTCAACCACGCCTACCTAAAACGGCTCGTTCTAACACGCCCCCACATGTCTACGTCACGATGTGGGAAGATTTTCATAACGCCGCCCAAACGTACATGCAAAGAAAGAAGGCGTAACTTTTTTTCTCGCTGTAGTATTGTTGCTGCCGCCATGTTGTGAAGACGCTGTGTGTTTCATTGTGAAAGTGAAACTACTTTGTTTGGCCTTCCAAAAGTGGACGATATCCGCTTCGTCATGCATAGAGCTGATCCGCTGAGGAAATACATCAACATCACGCTGTGGATTGTTGGATCGGCTTTCACCGTGGACGAAGCGGAGTCCAGCCCGGGGTCGTAACATGTGGTTGCCGCAAGCCCGCCGGCCGCTCCTTCGTCGAATCCGCCGCCGTTCACTCAAGCCCACACACAGCTCCGCTCAATCTAGCCCGCTGTGTGTGACGCTGTGTGTTTAGTTTCCTTCCAAAAAGAGGACACGACTAGAAATCAGTGGTTAAGTTGTATTTATTATAATCCGTAATTATGTCCCCACTGGATGCAACAAATGCCTCGTTTATAATGGGTTTTAATGTTTTTGTCACGTCGCTCCAGTCGGATAGGGCATCACAGTATGGTAGGGGCGTAACATTTCCGTCACACGCTTGAGGTATTCAGCCAATCACAACGCACTGGATAGCTGGCCAATCAGAGCACACCTCGCTTTTCAGACCGATGAGCTTTGTAAAAATCGACGCGTTTCAGAAAGGTGGGGCATAGAGGAGAAACAATAATGTACAGTATGTTGGAAAATAATGTTTTTTTAATCTTAAACCGCATAAACACATTTCTTTACACCAAATAATGTTCTTTTTAGCAACATCATATGACCCCTTTAAACATTTTATGTAAAAAAAAAATCATGATATTTCTTGTTAAGTAAATAATGTTTTATTGTTTTAATCAAATGGCAACAAGTGCAAAAACATTATGATAAATATTATTTATAAAACCATGACAAATTTAAATTAAGAAAATTATAGTTATCACATTTAATTTGGGAATTGGATTTTGGTCCTTCTGTGGAAGTGCAGGGATGTTTGATGTGTGCGCTCACCAGGTGTGTGCAGTGGGCAGTGTGCTGTGTGTGGGAGCTGCTATGATCTGGAAGGAGGGGCAAAGCGTGTTGAAGCCGCCAGGTGGGAGCTGTGAGGAGCCAGTGGTGAACTGCAACAAACGTGCCAATTCTTCTTGTGTGAAGGATGACACCACTGCCCAGAACCATTTCATTACCTAAACAACAGAAGAATCAGGATGAGCTCACTTTAACACACTTTCATCCCCTGCTCTGATCTCTCAGCATATTATTGTAAAGTCAAACACATTCCAATATCAAGTCATTATATACAAAAATCATAAATATGTACAATTGGATATCATGTAAATGTGAATACAGTGTTGTTAAAATGTCTGCCTCTGGCTGATTTTCCATATTTTCACATTGTCATCATTATATCTTCAAGCAAAACCTACAAGGCATAAAAGTGACCAGTCACAAACAAAAATACAACAAGACGTTCAATGCATTAATTAAATTTATGTCAATTTAAATATACAAATTAAATATATGTCTCTGTGAAAAAGTGATTGCCCCCAGGAGTCAATAACTAGTTATACACCCATTAGCATAAATAACTACAACCAAACAGTGCCTGTAGTTAATTACGACATTGTTTACATGCTTTGTTTTTGCAGAACTTTATCACATGCTTTCTCTGCTCTTCACCAAATCCTTTATGCACCCATCTTTTAATTTGCTTTATTTTTCTCTTTTAAGCTGTTGTAGCAACATTGAAAGCTTCAATCTCCTCCTCTGAGTGGAAGCTCATGTGATTGCTGCCAGCTCTGCAGGCAGTACAGTCGTTTCTTGTACCAACTGCTTATTTAGGTAAACTGTCTCATAACGTGAAAAGGCTCACAATATATTTTATTCTGAATATTTGTGCTCCTAATTTATTGCGTGCCATGTGTTTGACACCTGCTTGTTCTATGTAGTCAATGCATTAAGCAATAAAGAAAATGAGCCAAGTCAACTATATGCTTATACGTTTGTTTGTAGCTCTTAATATAAAGCAATCTCACATTTTGGTATGCGAGTCACTTACACATACACACACACCTACACACACACACACACACACGTCTGGTTTGCTATCGTAATGATTTTTCTACTGTACAAACTATTTTCTATTGCCTTACACCAACCCTACACCTAAACCTACCCCTTACAGGAAACTTTGTGCATTTTTAGACTTTCCAAAAACTTCATTCTGTGTGATTTATTAGCTTGTTTCCCCGTGGGGACCTCAATTTTATGTCCCCACCGTAACACGAGTCCCCACGAGTCTGTGTGTAAACAGGTACACACACATACAAACAGGGCACAGCTGCCCTTGAAAAATCCAGAGCAAAGTGCATACAACATGAACTGACCATGCATGCAGTTTACTAATTGCTTTTGTAGAACAAGAGCAAGCAATAAAGTTGTCTCAAGTTGTTAATAAAAGGATACATGATAAAAATGGATTTCTCAACCAAGTAAACCTTAATGGCAGAAAAGGGCCTTGCATCTTTGTCACTTTTCACCAATGATGAGTTCTCTGAGTATCTCTGAACATTAGGATTACAACCCTCATCTGTCATTTATATTGAGAAAATTCTGAAATTTGTTAGGCTGCTGTAAATGGGCTTCTGCTCAATGGCAGCACAACTGCAGTGGATTGCAGCTCTGATAAGAATGTTTGTGCTATTGTGTGTTATTTTAAATATATTGCTGTCCCCTCAGCACAATGAATTTTATTGTTTACACGGTCCATACAATGTTCATAGTCCTCTGTGCACTGTACCCGGTTCCTCCCTGTTTTTGCCTTCCCATCTCCCTCATGACCCCTGCCTGATACGCAGTGAGGAGGGGGGTGGCATTGAAGTCCCTCACTGTCAGGGTTGAAGGGTGGAAGATCTTTTGAAAGATTGAGGATGATATTCTGTCTGTTCACTCCGGCAGTGAAGTAGGGCAGCTGGGTTGGAGGTGATGCGCAACCAACATTTTAACACTAGACTCTATATAAACCGGTCTATATAAACTACCAGAACCAAATCGACGAAAACCGACAGTGATGTTGTCGTCTCGCGCCTGGACCAAAAAGCTGCTTTTGAACACACCACACAAACTACAGCTGACTACCAACTAACAATATGCTTGGGTAAGATAATGTAACATAACAACAGCCTTATGTCTGTGCCGCTTCCGATACCGATTCTCTACTGGGATTCTGATACCATTGGCTGATACAGATACTGATCCGATACCAGTGCAGTTTTTTCTTCTTCTTTTGAATCAATGTGTGTGTGGAACTGATAATCACTCTTTCACAATCTACTAAATACAGACTACTGTAAACACTGCTTTAAAAAGGTCAAGTCAAAAGTGAGTGGATTCTAACTAACTTAAACATCTCTAATTGGCCATTGTGTTCATGCATTAGAATGCAATAGAAACTTTTGACGCTCTTCACAGAGCAGTCACACAAATATGCATGGGAGTATCTGAAAGCAGCCACCTATCAGTGAGCACAGAATTGAGTGTGCACTTGGTACTACCTGTGCTGCAGAAAGGCCAGGATCATTCCGTTTTTAAAATGTGTGACTTGGTACCGAAGTATCAGTACTTTTGACAATATTATTAGTAAGCAAGTTGCTGAATTACCGTTAAGTAAGGCAGCTGCTTACCAGTTCACTGCAAACATTAAAGTAGTTAATAACGTTAGCTAGCTGTTGCAAACACGAGACTAAACAGCGTCATTCAAAATACTTCTCTTAAATCCGACCACTGGACAGAACATTGGGAAACACAACAATATTCACACTGTCAAAAGTAAGCATCCCAGAATGCAAAGTTTTCTGCTACAAAAATGATTTGCTTTTCTCTTGTGTGAGAGAAAACAATTACTTATTTGAAATAATTTTCTAGGACAACAACAAGATTTTCCAGGATGTATTAGGTTTTTTCTAATTTCTATGTGTTTTCCAGGACTGGAAAAATTTGTCATCAATTTTCCAAGTTTTTCAGAACACGTGGGAACCTTACATTGAATGTTTTCTGTCACCTTGGGCTTCTACAACAACATTTATGAAGATGTGTTTGGTAATGCCATGCTTTCTGTATAAACCTATGTTAGGTGCATACCTTTAAAAAAAGAATGAAATACATTAAGTCACTTACCTTTTCTCTGAAGTGCCATGACCCTCCAACAATTACAGCATGAGCTTTAAAGTCTTGCACGTTAATATCTCCTGTACCACACATCAACAACTGGGAAAAAGACAAAACAGTCATACCTTTAACTTTTTAAACATCGACTTTACTTGATGAGTCTGTAAAAAAACATCCCCTAAGGCTACGTTCGCACACATCATTATTTGTTCTTCAGACATTCCTCATTAAAAGAAAAAAAAAAGTATCATGTGTATGCAATGTGACCCACATTTGGTTTTTGACCACTGAAAATGTGTACAATATAACAATTTAGTCCTGGAGCCATAGAGACCTCTGGTTGAGTTGACATGGAATGACCCAACTATACTGCTTAAAAAAATTAAGGGATCAATTAATCACAGTATAACACCAAGTCAGTTAAACGTCTCTGGTTACTGTTGTAACCTCGGTTCCCTGAGAGACGGGAATGAGACATGGCGTTAACGCCTTGGGGACTCCCTTCCTTCCTAACCTACCTGAAATCTTATTGCACAACACCAGTGAAGTTGCAACTCTCACTGACCAATGGCAGCCAAGACGGCGAATAGGGGCGGGGCCCCCGCCGCTATATAATGCGCCGTATTGGCGACATAAGCTCAGAATCTTCTGACTGAATCAACAGCACAGCAGACCTGAGCAGTGAACACGGAGGCCTACGCCATGTCTCGTTCCCGTCTCTCAGGGAACCGAGGTTACAGGTTTCAGGTCTCTCGACATGGTGTTAACTCCTTGGGGACTGTATAGAACAACGCTGTGGAAGCAGCGAAGTAAAAAGGTTCAGCCTCGGCGGAGCTAACATGAACAGTTCTTGCAAGATATTAAAATGAATCCCCAACCAATCAAATACGACCCTGCGACATGCCTCGAGGGGATTGGATGTAGATTCCCGCTTAGGGATCCAATCAGGTTAGTCAGAATCCATGTCCGATGGCCGGTCTCTTATTGAGAGAGAGATGCAGTGCCGTCGCCCTACAAAGGCTAAGACATTATAGTCATATCAAATGCATGCATACAAGTATGTATTATAACAGTGCAATGAAGCATGTGAGTGGCAAGACCGGGCACAATACTAACAACAATATACACACATAGAGAACGTCTGAATATGACGATGGCCCTGCCCCCGATCCCCCTACACGACCTAGTCGAAACCACCAGCACAGTCAAACGGCTAGTGGTTGCAGGTAGAACCATGGGTCGTACTCACCGACAGGACCGGTGAGGCTAATGACCACACATTCAAATTGTAGAATCTGGCGAAGGTATTCTGAGAAGACCATCCAGCTGCCATACAAATATCTTTGATAGAAATGCCCTTAGTCCACACCAACGAGGAGGCAACCGCCCTTGTCGAATGGGCTCTGACACCAGTAGGACATTCCCTTCCCCGGCTAGAATATGCCAAGCCAATAGCGTCGACCACCCAATGTGATAGCAGTTGTTTGGAGACAGGCTGTCTTTTGGTGCTGCCTCCGAAGCATACAAACAACTGCTCAGATTGACGAAACTGAGCCGTGCGGTCGTTGTAAACTCACACCAGACACAACACCTGATTCGGGGCGGCATCCGATGAAGTCTCCGACTCTGAAGTGAAAGCAGAAAGCGCCACCACTTGCATTCTGAACGGTGTCGAGAGCGATTTAGGCACGTAGCCCAATCTTGGATTGAGCGTGATGTTACAATCACCTGGTCCAAACTGCATGCAGTCCGCCTTCACAGAGAGCACTTGCAAATCCCCCACGCGCTTGACCGAACCAAGGGCAAGCAGCAGCACGGTTTTAAGCGAGAGTTCCCTCAAGCCGACAGTCTAAAGTGGCTCGAAGGGCGGGAGGGCTAGCGCCCCCAGCACCAGAGCCAGATCCCAGGATGGCACTGTAGGAGGGCGAGAGGGTCTTAGTCTTCTCGAACCTCTCAAAAATCTGATCACTAGATCGTGTGTTTCCCACTGAGCACCCGTCGATAGCAGCGTGAAAGGCTGAGATAGCTACAACATAAACCATAAGAGTGGAGGGCATACTGGAGGGCATACTCGTCCATTCGTTGTTGCCAAAAATTCAGAATGTCAGATACGGGGCAGTTTTCCGGGTCCCGACCATTCGATTCACACCATCTCTCAAACACTGCCCATTTACAGGCGTACAGGCATCTCATAGAAGGGGCTCATGCCGCCGTAATCGTGTCCATCACCCGCCGAGACAACAAGCCTGGGTTTACCGGTTCCCGCACCCCATCCACACCTGAAGTTTCCACCTTTCGGGGTTGGGGTGCCATACCGAGCCGTCCGCCTGAGACAGGAGATCCTGTCTCAGCGGGATCGGCCACGGGGGAGCCGTTAGTATTTCCAGCAGATCGGGAAACCAAGTCCTGTTCGGCCAGTACGGAGCAACTAATAACACTGACGCCTTCACCTCTCTGATTTTGTGCAGCACTTGTGACAAAATCTTTAACGGGGGGAACGCATACAGACAGGCATTCAGCAACTGCATCGAGATTGCGTCCCCACCTAGGGGAGAGCGTGACAGAGAGAAGAACAGAGGGCAATGCATGTTCTCCTCTGTCGCAAACAAGTCTACCTCCGCTTTCCCAAACCGTTCCCAGATCAGCCTCACTGTACCGGAATTCAGTCTCCATTCTCCGTGAGGAATCCTGTCCCTCAATAGCATATCCACGCCGCTGTTCAGGCAGCCCGGAACATGCGCTGCTCGAATGGAGAGTAGATGGTGATCGGCCCACAGCAAAAGGCGTGCTGCCTGTCTGTAAAGAGCTCTCGAGTGTACTCCGCCCTGGCGGTTTATGTACGATCCCACCGACATGTTGTCCGTGCGAATCAACATGTGATGCCCCCGGACTTCCATGAGGAAACTCAGAAGAGCCAAAATGACCGCTCTCAGCTCGAGGTGATTTATGTGCCACACTCTCTTCGACTCTGTCCAGTAGCCCGAGGCCGGTATGCCGTCACAATGAGCTCCCCAGCCCGTCGTTGACGCGTCCATTGTGAGCACTTTCTGCCTTGTGACCAGACCCATCTGGGTGCCGCGTTGGTACAGGTCGGGGTTCCGCCATGGTTTCAGCACGTTCAAGCATCTGCGAGTGACCACAACGCGTGCACGGCCCGCTTTCCAAGCCCTTCCAAGCCATATCTGGAGGGGGCGCATATAGAGCAGACCGAGGTGACACACCGTCGCGGCCGCCGCCATCCGTCCCAAGAGCCTCTGATGTTCCTTCAGTGCCACGGGACGGCCCAGCCTGAATGCATTCAACACACATTAAATCTCATATGCGCTCCTGACTCAGATGCGCTCTCTTCGAGATCGAGTCCAACTGCACCCCCAGATACACGATTGACTGGCTGGGGCATAACACACTTTTTTGTTTGTTCACACAGAGACCTAAACTCTCCAAGTGGAGTAACACAGCGTGTTTGTGGCTGTTGAGCACATCCTCCGATTGGGCCAAGACCAGCCAATCATCCAAATAATTCAATATGCGTATTCCGCTCGCTGTCAGAGGGGAAAGTACCGCATTCACACATTTTCGTAAATGTACGCGGCGCCACCATTAGCCCGAACGGCATCACCGTGAACTGATACGCTATGCCTTCGAACGCAAATCTCGCCTGTGATGAGGGGCGATCTGGAAATGAAAATATGCGTCCTTCAGGTCCACCAAAATAAACCAATCTCCGGGTCGAATCTGCACGAGTATTAGCTTTAGCGTTGTCATTTTGAAAGCACGCTTGTATAACGCACAGTTGATGGGTCTCAGGTCTAAGATTGAACGGAGACCACCATCTTTCTTTGGAACGACAAAGTACCGGCTGTACTTCTATCGCGCGTTTTGCGAGGAGATTGAGAATTTCTTGCCTCAGCACCGGCTCGTTGTGTGCCGGAACTGTCGACATGATCTCGCATGCTTCGCGGCGGGCCCGTCGCTCCCCTCCTCTGTACCCTCCCGTTAGGAACGAGGCTTCTGCTCCGACGGAGGAGCTCCCCTGGGATGGCCGCCCTTCGTGAAGCCGTGACGCCCCTTTGGTGTCCTCTGCCACAGAGTTTTGGTGCGAACAGAAGGCTCTGGTTCCGGCGCCGATGAAGCGGAAGCAGAGGGGGGCCGGTTGGAAGCAGATGAGGATCTTTTACGTGCTGGGGGCTGCGCTGCAGCCCGGCGTGGCAGGAAGTGACTCATCGCCTTGGAGCGTTTCTGTGCCTCTGAGAAGCGCTCCGCGATAGCCTCCACTGTATCTCCAAAGAAGCCGGATGGAGATACAGGAGCGTTGAGCAGCGCCTTCCTGTCTGCGTTCTTAATTTAACTTAGTTAAATCTTAACTTAGTGTCAGCCACAGATGCCAGTGGAGCATTACCATGTAGCCCATGCTCTGTCCGATCGCCTGGGCCGTCTTCTTTGTGGCTCTAAGTGCAAAATCCATCGCTGCGCATAGATCCTTAAACGCCTCGGGATCCACCCCATTCTCTTCCAGGGATTTCAGCAGCTGTGCCTGAAAAACTTGGAGCACTGCCATCATGTGAAGCGCCGAGATTGCTTCTCCCAAGGCGGCGTACACTTTGTCCGCGACGTGTGCAGTTAGACGGCTGGGCCTCGATGGCAGCGTAGCACCCCCCTTCAGGGAGGCAGAAGAGGGGCAGAGATGCGCGGCGATGGATTCCTCAACGGGCAGAATGCGCGTATATCCTCGGGCTTCCGCCCCGTCAACTTTAGTGAAAATCTCTGACCCGCCAGCTTGAGTGCGAGCCAATTGGGGCGCAGCCCACGCCTTAGCAACCTCATTGTGCAAGTCGGGGAGGAATGGGACTCGCTTCCTCGGAGCGGCAGCTCGGCGGCCTGAGTGAAGGAACCACGAATCCCGCTTGCTCTTAGCTGGTTCATCGGTGGATTCCCACTCTAGACCGAGATCGCTCACGGCCCTGGTGAGAATCCGGACGAGCTCATCCTTGAATCCATGTCCCTCCACTTCAGAACGCTCCTCTGGAGTGTGGGTCCAGTCCTTCTCGGATGCCGTTAGGGACATCGCCTCATCAAGATCGTCGTCATCCCCCGCCGCACCGAACAAGATCATCTCCAAAGCGCCAAGGGTGGGTAGAAGAGTCTCTTCCGTTTTAAAGGGGGTGGGGGTGAATCGCGCCTTTCTGCGCAGCTGCCCACGTGCGGCTGTCGTCCCACTAGCGGCTCACTGGCAGCGGTGGGACGTTGCCGACAGAAATCACAGAGGGCGATGTTCCTCCGGGCCCTAAGCACCCGCACTGAAAATTCCTCGCAGTGCGGGCAAGCCTGACTCGGTGAGTGCTGCATTCGCATGGGCGTGACCCAGGCACAGGATGCAGAACACTTGAGTGTCCGGGGCCTCGATGGGTCCCGAACACAGCGTACAAACGTTGGACATGCTGGAATGCTGAGAGGGAAATCCGTCTTCCTGTGTCTTCTCCACAGCTGTCTTCGGTAGGATGCGTGAAAGAGGAAGATTCTGAGCTTATGCCGCCAATAAGATTTCAGGTAGGTTAGGAAGGAAGGGAGTCCGCAAGGTGTTAACGCCATGTCAAGAGACCGTTCTCGAGAGGGAACTTCAGGGACAACAATCTGTATGGGATGTGTTTCCCAAAAGCAACTATGGTCACAAGTTTTGTCGTTACCAATAGAGTTCAATGGTGCTTTTGGGACACGCAACCCTGGTTAAGAAGCATAAGTGATTGTGAATAATTTTTACCTGCTTTGGTGCAAATGAAAGTGACAACAGGTAAACTTGAGAAGCAACAGCAAGACAACAACCCAATTAGGAATGGTTTTACAGGTGGTAGACACAAACAATTGCTCTCTCCTTATCCTTCCTGACTGATTTTTTTCTAGTTTTGTGTTTTGTTAGGGTCCTTCTCCCTACTTGTAGCATGTGGCAGTACCTGCAACCCAATCAGGTTGCACAGGTAGTCCAGGATGGCACTTCCATACGTGCCGTCGCAACGAGCTATAGTGTGTCTCCCAGCACAGTCTTAAGAGCATGGAAGAGATACCGGGAAATGGGCTGCTACAAGAGGAGAGCTGGACAGAACAGCAGAAGGGGAATAACCCATGTGGTCTCAAAATTCAAATGTGTGGATACCAGGCTGATATACTTCGCAACAACACAACCTTGTTTCAGCATTGACTTTCAGCATGTTTCCTACATCTGACTTGTTTACATTTTACGCGGTGTGAGAAAAAAGGAAAAAAAGGCAGAAAAGCTATGTGAAATTTTATCAGAGCTGGCATCAGACTGAAAAGGAAATCCAGAAATGAGATCTGAATAGGATTTAAAACAACATATGAATGTATATTGAAACGGATTCATAAAAATCATATTTCATGTGATTTTTTGCCATTGTCATTTGTTAAATATGATGAGATTATGACCAGATATGCACAATAATCAGATTTGGACAGACAGTCAGAACAAGGCTTAATAATTAATATTGTGAATGGTTCCAATGCTGGAGTCTCAGAACCTAGGTCAAGGTTTGTCCAAGAAGTTGTAAGCTTTGATGCAAATTTTTTTTTTGTTTGAAAAAAGTCGTTAAAAGGGTCTGCTAAAGGCTGATTTATACTTCTGCGTCGGACCTACGCCGTAGCCTACGCATAGACGCACACCCATACGCCGTAGCCTGACGTGCACCTCTCCAAAAATCTAACAGCGCATCAATTCTACACAGACCGCAAGCGCTGTGATTGGTCTGCAAGAGCCCCTCCCTCCATATGAGTATTGAGTTTTGTGTGTGTTTATGTGTACTTTAAAATATTTTAATGTTACACCTTCTTATATAAAATAAAACAAAGCAAAGAACAAGTGTCTTATCATTTATTATACTACATAGCATTATACATCAGTAGTTGTCCGCAACAATGTTGATCTGCCGTGGTACAAGTCCTTGTGCAGATTGAAAGAATGCCATCATCTCCTGTTCCGTTATTGTCTCCTTTTTGTAGTTTTAAATAATGATTTAATGATTTTATATTTATTTGCCGCCGTCACGGCTATAATGCTTCTCCGACGAGCCACTTCTTCTTCGGCTTTTGCCGTGGTACTGCGGGTTACACCAGCAACATGCCCGTGGACACTGCAGACTAGCGGTTTGCATGTGTACTGCACGTTGATGCGAACAACGACGCAGAAGTATAAATGAAAACTGACGCATAGCCTACGGCGTAGGTCCGACGCAGAAGTATAAATCAGCCTTAAGGTGGGAAGTCTGGGAACACTGCTGACAATGTACATTTGTTTGCCTGCAAAATCACGTTAATTTTCCTAAATTTAATTCTGCTATTGTGACCACAACCTAAGACTGGAAACCGAATGATACCAGTTAAAAGAATTGTGTTCCCTCAAGGAAGTATCAGCTAGGGGATGTTTGTGTAACAGCTCATCAAACTGGTTTGAAATCCATAGATATGGTTATTATGTGGATTTATAACACCAGTGTATGTAAATGTAACTGTGCTTACATAAAGCTATGAAAACTATTATGTGGTCTTTTTTCCAAAAATCCTTAACTATTTAAAAGGACCATTGTTAAAACACACATCATTGAATGATTTTCAATTCTTCTTTAGTAATTTGCTGTATTGGTGCACATGAAAGCACACCACAGTCATTATTACGAGTGGGAAACTCGAAATTTTCTTTAAGCCCTGAGTTTCCGAGTTGGGGGCGTGTCAGTGAGAAACATGGTGGAATCGATGGATGCAACATCTGCTGTTGACACTACTTAGGTATTATATATGACAGGATTGTAATATAACAATTAATAACAAGTTTTTGTACGATACAGCTTAAAGTGGCTTCATAAATGATAAAAAATTAAAATAAAAACGCAAAACACACCTGATGCGAATTCTTTGCTCTTCATTTTCCATAAGCAGAGTGAACAAACCGTGCTGAATTTTCTTGTAATTTATTAAAAGGTACACCGCCATCTTGTGCCGACGAAAGTGACTTGAACGCACCTGACATCGTAATTACGACTTGTCAACTCGCAAGTACGAACTTCCCAGGAGGACTTGAACGCAGCATATATCTAGGGCATAGGTCTTCAACCCTGCTCCTGGGGACCCACTGTCCAGCAGACTTCAGCTCCAACCCTAATAAAACACACCTGAACTAGCTAATCAAGGTCTTCAGGGTCACTTGAAAAGTCAGAGGCCAGGTGTGCTGAAGCAGGTTGGAAATAAACTTTGCAGGATGGTGGGTCCCCAGGAGCAGGGTTGAAGACCTATGATCTAGGATTAAAAGTGATTTCTCACCTCCAATTCATTCTCATCAAATATAGCCAGAAGGTTTTCAGGGACCAGCTCATTCAAACCTGAACAGAAGAGGTAATTTAGTTCATTCAAGATTTCATACAGATGTTTAATTAAAGATCATGGGCTCTTACCTTTTAGGAAGTGCTCTACTTCATCTCGCACCTGACTGGCTAGCCTGTACTGGGCCAACAGGTTTAAGTAGTGAATTTTGTTCTCATTGGTCACTGCAATTTGAGCACCGCCAGATATCAATTCCACCACCTGTAACATTAATACTATTAGTAAAAGTGTACAACAAAAATTCACCTGTACCTTCAAATAACCCTTAAAGCGGCACCGTGGGAGAACTTGCACAATTGGTGGCTGACTAAATACTTTTTTGCCCCACTGTACCTGTGTGAATCGCCATAGACATAAACTTAAGAGAAGTAGCTTCAGTTGGAATGTTCTTCCGCGGGATGTGTGCAGTTCTGTTTATTAACTGCTAGAATGCCAAAAGTTACATAGTGCTGCTTTAAGACAGGGGTGTCCAAACCTGCTCCTGGAGGCCACTGTCCTACAGAGTTTAGCTCCAACCCTAATTAAAAACACCTGGACCAACTAATCAAAGACTTTAGACCCACAAGTAATTTCCAGGCAGGTGTGTTGGAACCAGCTGAAGCTAAACTCTGCAGGATGTTGGCCTTTCAGCAACAGGATTGGACACCCCTGCCTTAAGAGCACTTTCATACATACTGTACATGCACTTAACTGTACGATCATATTTGGAATCAAGATTAAAATGAACAGATTTCATTATTGAAATTCATTTTTCATTGAATTAATGATGAATACCTTTTCCAGGTGTCCTGACTTGCTATATTTTTCCTCTGCAAACACCAGGTCCATTTCACTGACATCGTTGTTCAGAATAAAGCATACCTTGGTTTTGTAAAATTCCTCATCATCAGTTTCAAAGTACTGCCAATGCAAAGAAAAACAAAAAGTAAACAAACAAGGAGAGTAAGTGTATTTGCATATCTGCAAAGTTGATGGGGGTTCTGATATTAGAAATAGAGCTATATTTAGTTACTATGTTTAATGTTTAGATAAATATCACATTTCAGCCTAAAAAAGTGCTTTTGTGTGTCATATATAATTGGTTTGAACAAAAAGTTATCCGAAATAAAATCTCATAGAATTTGCATGAATCATGTGAATGGTCTTTTTCAAATGCGACAAGTTTGCGGGCATGCTTTGCAAAATTTGCACGCAAAGATAGGGGACATGACTACTCATAAAATTTGCATACATTTGTAAATGAGGCATGACCTTTATCAGTACAGGTTAAAATGTACATTTATTAGCAGGCTATATATCAATCAATTGTCACCTTATAGTTCATTCGTAATCCAATTATCTGAGCCAAGAAGGAGCGGGTGAATCGGGCTCGTACCAGCTGCTTGTAGGCCCCACCTAAAGCTGATTCATATAGACATTTCCCCACCACTCGACCTGCAAACTCATACATTTTCACCCTCTGGTGAGGGGAGCGATCAGCGTTTGGGTGGACCTGCCCAAAAAAAACCCCAGAACAGCTCATTCTAAATCAACTCTTGACCAACATCCCAACATTAAAAAGTCAATGTCTATATTACTACAGTACATTTAAAAGTGATGAGTGTAATTTTATCCCTTTTAAAATACTTTATCATATCCCAGCATATATACACAGACTAGGGGTTGCACCGACTAATAGACTAGTCGACTTCAATGCTCTGCCATGACGCTTTAAGCTTAACGTCGACTAGTCGCTGGCCCTATAGAGGGCACAACAGGATAAGAAATCTTTGAAGGACTTCCACATTTACGCTCCGTTTCCAAACAGTTAAAATTACAAATAAATGCATAATCTGAAAGCGCTCCACAAGACATGTGTAATTATATTACTGGATGCTCAAAATTGAACAGGAGAATGCAAGTTTTAAACAGCTTATTGTACAGGTAAATTAATCGCCGTTCTAATCTTATACGCTGCTGCATTGTAACGCACACACATTACAGACAGTAGCTCGTACATCACGCACACAGAATCATTCAGCGTGGAAATGTATTGTCAACACTGTGATTTCTCAATATAATAGCTTAGAAACTGAAAAGTTAAAGCATATATTTCTTAATAACTAAATCACACAGCTTCACTACTAGTAGAGAGACACTGCCAGTTAGAATTAATTCACACATGCAATCGCTCTCACTAATGCATTCATATGAATGTAATCTTTACTGTGCTACTTTATCTCTATCTGATTTAGAACGAGCAGAAATCTGTGAGAAACATAACGACTCAAAGACAAAATAACTGTTAAAAATGAGCTGTTATAGGAGCAATAGCCATGTGGGCAGCACTGTGTCATATGCCATAGCTGTGCACAAGGTATTTGTCACAGCTCCAGACTTATTTGTTCATTAATGACGTCATCAGCGACTAGTCGACTTCAACTCAACTTTCATCACATAAAAGTCGACTTAAAAAAAAATCAGAAGTCGTTCATCCCCTAACACAGACAACTGTACAGAAATCTTTATCCACCTTATTTTGCAATGTTGCAAAAGCTATTTTCTGTATATGTGCAGAACTTCCAAATCATTAGTCGCTTTAGGTAAACAACTAGAAAAATATAAAATAGCAGGAAATACAATAAAACCATTTGCACTGTGAACCAGTGTTTATAATTACAATACTTTAAAATAATATGATAAGAAATACCAGTTTGCAATATCAAGCAGCATAAAAAGCTGTTTTGTAAAGCTATGACTTACCAAACCTTGGTTGTTGTCACTAAAGCGTGTGAAAAGCTGGTTATTTGTATCAAACAGAGCCTTACAGATAAGCTCAAACCACTCACGTCGTGGCCCTCCCCAGTCCAGAGCTAATAAACACACCCAAACACATAGAACAAATCAACCTTTAAATATGATTATAGGTTTATGAATGGTAAAAAAATTTAATTAAAAATGCCATGAAATGTCAAAATGAAAACAAATCTTAATGGTTAAAAAATTTATTTTATTTTATTTTACTTTTTTTTTTAAATTTTTTATGTGATTTATGATGTTCTTGACAGGTTTTGTAAAATGCGTAATAATTAGTATAACTAATAACATCAGTCAGTTAACCAACCTTCCTCATCCTGGAACACAACTTCAAAGTTCTTACTCCAATCTGATACAGAAAAGTTCCGTGTGGCCTTCAGAGACTGAAAAAAGGGGGAAAAAAAGTGTCACTTTTAATTCCCATAAAATTCACTACACCAAAAAAAAAAATTCCAAGAATTAAATAGCGCAGGCTTATATGATTATTGAGAGACTTGTTCCTTCTTTCTGTATTCTTCCATATGGCCCATGAGGAATGATCTGCCAGATTTGCTCACCGATTCAAGGAGGGAGTGACGGCTGACTTTCAGGCAGGTTTTAGTGCGAGGTCTCTTGGAGTGAATGTGTCTCAGCTCACGCTGAAAAAAGTTCACTTTATCCTGAAAAGTTTCTGATCCACCTAGATGCAAACACGCACAAAAAAACCCCAAACAAACACACCATTATATCTACATTTGATTGTATTTAATGACACACTGCCACTCACACTAACCAATGTTCTTGTGGAGGAAGCGGATAAAGGTTGCAGCCATGATATTTCTGTCCTTACAGCTGAGCTCTACTGGAGGCTGAATCCCATCATCTACTACCAGTGTTAGGTATTTATGAACAGGATCTGGTCCATGGTAAGTGAACTACCAGAATTAAAACAAAATGAAAAATATATATTCTTGAATAAAATAACAGCTTTTGCAGTCAGCAAAAGAATAGTGTTTTTGGTAAAATTATTCAGAAAAGAAGGTAGTCTGAAAAAAGATAACCTTAGTTCCGGGACACACACGGAAAGTGAAAAGGCGCCAAGGAATAATTTTCAGGTAAAACTCCTTCACAGAAAATTGCTGAAACACAATTTAGTGAGTCCGTATTTAAATGAACAAAGAATCAATATTAACAAAGCAAATTAACCACACAAATGTAGAATTAACCCATTTTAAAAAATGTTTACCTTTGGTGATATATAGCAATAGACCTTTTTTGGTTTCTTGACCTTCTCTGACTGCCCCTCTACAGGGGAGTCTTGTTCCTCCTCATCATCACCCATGGAGGGCCGTCTCTGCAGGGCTAGCTGGGAGGATGCTAGAAACTGCCAAGGACAACTACTGTAAGTGCCCATGCTGTAGAGGTAGGCCTCAAAGTAGATGCTTATGCCAGGGGTAGATACGTTTTTCTCCACACAGTTCTTCTCATTTTCTGTGTGAGTGCATAATGGTGAAAATACATTGAGAAAAGGTTACAGCAATGCACTTCCACTCTTCTGTATGGTATGTAATCATGACTCAGCTGTGTTCTGTCATTGTTGCACTTCCAATTACTTTGAAGAGAACTGGGCTTTGATCACTGAAATTCCATGACTTCTAATGTCCACTTATTTATGATTATCGTGGCAAATGTTAATTGGCATATTACTGATCCTTGGAATTAACTGATTTTAAAGATTATTGTACAAATGCAAATGCAAAAAAAAAAAAACACACATTGAAAAAAATTGGTGATTGAAAATCAGGGCTAGAATCGTGTAGTGTGTGCCCGGCATTAGCATGCTAAATATCTGAACCTGTTTGCTGACTCAGAGTCCTGCAGTTTGAAATGTGCTTTGACTGAAAATGGCATTGCTGACAACCAATAGCCAATGAAAAAGCATGATACAGGGCAAGGGAAAGGGGGTGGAGTCATAGATCTGTAACGAAACATCAGCACACATGGCTTCTGCAAGCATCCATCTTCTCCTTAATATTTATTTTTTTCTTCTTTCTTTTTAGCTGCAAATCAGCATACAATCAAATTGTATCATAACTTTTCTTGCAGGCTACAATTTCTAACAGGAAGAAATCCAGTCTCACGCGATAACTCCTGTCTTACATGTGATCTTACATTATTTCCTTTATCACTTCTCGCAAGTGTTTGGTTGTGAAACGTAGTTTGTAGACCAGACAAAATTGTCAGCAATTCTTCCTATTGACATGTTGTGTAATGTGTGACCCTGTCTCCGATTCGTCGTGAAAACATGATGTGAGTGGGATATAGTGTTGTTGGTCTGAAAGCCCTGGGTTCCATTAAAAATAGTAGCTTTATTGACTGCAAAAGAGCTGCCTGTTCAGTTCTTTCTCCAAGTCTGGAAATTCAAGTTTTAGACAAACCTTAAAAAATACTGCAAACCCTAGGAAGTACTGTTGTGGGTTGTGGCCATTCAAGAACAGCCAAAACCTTGTGGGGATTAATGTGGCCATTAGAAGCAATAAATTGGCACTGCACTGGCAATTCAAAACTAGGTAGTGATGCTTTGAGATACATATTAAGACTTTTCTGAGAATGTATGTTCAATACAGATGTATTTTGTCTTACTGCACTGGCAGATTTTTTCTCCCACTTGTTTTACATATAAACACTTTAGTTTCACCAATTTACCTGTTGCATGTCTTTAAAAAAAACTGATATAAAATTGTGAGTTAATGTAATGGAAAAGTTAAGTAAATTATTTAAAAGAGTTTTCTTATTATGCTTAGCCCTTTGTGAGTACAATATCTCTTTCCTTTTTTTATCTTTATCTTTATCCAGTAAACACGGCAAAATTCATGGAATTTAGGGAAAAAGGTGTGGGAATCATGTTGGTAAAAAGTCTCTCCAACAACCTCTCCAATGCCAAGATTAACTCACCGCTGAGTACAATGATGTCAAACTCCCCATTGCTAAGGGGCTGGTCCCTGTATGAGATGCATGCTCTAAAGCAGCCTTTTTTCCTGAAGGTGAGCCTCATCAGAACTTGGCACTGTGGCTTGTTTAATGATACCGATGTGCTGTAGCAATCATCTGAGCTCTCCTCGTCCACTGTGCCTAACTGTAGGAACAGTAAGAAAAAGAGATCTGAATGGAGCAAATTCTGCTGGACCTGCAACCACTTTAATGCTAATACATACAGGTGCATCTCAATAAATTCCAAGTATTGAGTAAATGTACAGTAAATTAACATACTTTCCAGAAGGCCAACAATTCACTAAAAATGTTTTTTTTATTGGTCTTATGAAGTATTCTAATTTGTTGAGATAGTGAATTGGTGGGTTTTTGTGAAATGTGAGCCAAAATCATCCCAATTAAAAGAACAAAGACTTAAACTACTTCAGTCTGTGTGCATAGAATTTATTTAATACACGAGTTTCACATTTTGAGTTGAATTACTGAAATAAATGAACACTTCCACGACATTCTAATTTATTGAGATGCACCTGTATATCCAAACCTTGAAAGTTTGAACTAAAAACTCTGGGTATGCAGTAAGTGTCCTTACTGGGTGGACATGCATGTTGTAATTGACCTCATCCACAAGTGAGACAGAGTTACTGGTGGGGTTGCCATACTCATCCCGTGGTTCTATTTGCAGCGTGTGCTGCTGGCCGTAAGTCAGAACCAGTGTTGAGAAGTGGTACGCTATCTTTGTTTTGGATGGGACCACTGTACCTGCAACACACGCATGCAATTCATGTCATTTGTCATCTATATCTGTTAATTTAACTACAAAGTTTTTCAAAATGCACAGCTTAATGAAAGCATAAATGTAATAACGTATACCTGATAATTATTTAACATTACTAACAAGAAAAAAAAGGTATTAAAAAAACGAAAACTGGCAAAGGCATGTTTCATAATGATATAATAATGATTTATTTATTATTTATGATTTATAGTTATTAGTTACTATAAAAAGTGGGTATAGAAAATAATCACCCCCCTTTAAAGTAATCACATTTTGCTGCATTGCAGCCTGAAATGAAGACAGACAGTTTTTGTTTTATCCAGCTGTATTTACTTAACTTATAACATCCAAGTGAATGATATAACACCAACATGTCAGAAAAAAAAAATAAAAAAATATTGTCATGTTGGAAGGTAAACCTTCTTCCCATTGACAACTTTCTGGCTGAGGGCAGCAGATTTTCCTCAAGAATTTGACGGTATTTTGCCCCATCAATTTTTTCTTCTATCCTGAAAAGTGCTCCAGTCCCTGCTGCAGTGAAACACCCCCATAACAGGATATTACCACCTCCATGCTTTACTGTAGGAATGCTGTGTAGCATCTGCGTAGAATCATGCATGATCTTTGGGGTTTTATGGCTTAAGAGACCCTTTTAGCCTTTTGACATTTGCATATAAATTACAGTTCTGGTCAGAGACTTTACGTTTGTATGGGGGTCTAAACTGGCCAAATGGTTCCTCGCCATCAGGACGATTCTAACCAGTCCCCCCCAACACACATAAAGACCGTTACTCTATTATACTCTACAAATATATCTGGTATATTGCATATGTTGTTTGTACGTGTCAAACAATGATGTACAGTATGTGATTGTGAAATGCATCATACGATTTGTACTATATTTTGGGTTAAAACTACAGAAATTCCAGACCGGCCATAAAACATGCAAATGTGCCATAGAAGGGAAACAAAGGAAACTTCTCCCGCCCAAAAATTCATGCCCCTGATTGGCCATTCCACCCAAAAGGGGGGTGTGCATAGGAACCCTCAAAAGTGATTAGCCCGAAATAATCTTTGCTCAGAAACTTTTTCTTCGTTTTGAGACAACACTTTTCAAAGACTCTCAAGATCTTCCTTTTTAGTTTTTTATTTTCCGGCAGTTTTTATCTTCAAGTAACTTTAGTCGCTGTGGACTTTTCCTTCGTCAGAAGAACCAGAAGTAAAATCTTCCAGCTCACAAACTCATCAAAAGACCTCCGGTGTCTACTGCATCAGGATTCTTCTTCAGCAATCGAAAACCAATGCAAGTAACCGCTTAAATGAATGTGTGAACCCTTGCTACATTTTGCTAAATTACTGCTAGCACTGCACAGAGAAGGACTGTTTATTCTTCCTTGGCCAGGAAAATAATAGTTCCTTGAATTAATAAATGATTATATTGTCTGCTCGGTGGACGGACAGATCAAATAATTGTAATATTGATTCTGCTACAGTTAATTCGAAGATATAATCTAAATATTTATTATTGATCATAACCAGTTATAGTTAGTCATAAATATTTCCCTTTTTAGAGCTGAAAAACCCTACAGCTGTTATTTGGATGATGAGCTGCATTGGATTTCTGCCAGACATATCATTTGGTCTCGAGTCCAAATAATTCAATTTTAATCTCATCTGCCTTAGAATCTTCAAGGTGCGTTTTGGCAAAGCTCAGTTGTGACTGCATGTGGCCTTTTTTGAGGAGTGGCTTTTTTCTTGCAACCCTCCCATACAAGCCACATTTGTGGAGAACTTGTGATATTGTCACATGCACACAATTACCACTCTTTGTCATAAATTCATTCTTTGTCATATATGTAACTGCTTCAGAGTTGCTGTAGATCTCTTGGTAGCCTCTCTGACCAGTTTCCTCCTGGCTCTTTCATCCAGTTTGGAGCGACTTACTGATGCAGGGGGGGTCTGTGTTGTACCAAATTCCTTCCACTTCTTAATAATAGACTTCACTGTGCTTCTAGGCATTGATGAAGTCTTTTTTTAAATTATTTTTATTTTGTATCCATCTCCTAACTTGTGCCCATCCACATCTTTATCCAGGAGATCTTTTGACAGTGCCTTGCCACTGATTGTTTGCTTCAGTTGCACTACCAAGGACTGAAATGCTCCAGGAAAGCTCTTTTCATGCTGAGCTAATCAAAACGATCACAGCTGATCATAGTTGAAAGTCAAATGGCTTTTTGTGGTTAGGTGATTAGCTACACCGATGGAGTTTTGGTTCCTTGCCACTGTCGCCTTTGGCTTGCTTAGTTGGGGACACTTGACTGATCAAAGACACCATTGGAAGAGAGCTGAACTGGATGATGACATCACTGAATCATCAATGAACTGACTAGCTGAAAAATGACTCTGCTATGGTCCTCTTGCATTATTGACACTCTATTTCCCTGTTTGACACTGTAAAGCTGCTTTGATACAATCAGTATTGTATAAAGTACTATACAAATAAAGGTGTCTTGACAAGTAATTTTAGGAGGGGGGTAATCCTTTTCCAACTCAGCGATTGTTTTTTTTTTCTTCCCTGACATATTGGTGTTACATCTTTCACTTGGATATTATAGTAAATACATTATTGGAGTAAATACAGCTGGATAAAACACAAACTGTGTCCGTCTTCATTCCAGGCTGAAAAGCAAAAAAAATACCCATTTTATTTTGTTCCTTTTCTTTAACACCCTCAAAGCTATTCTGGTACAACACATTTTAAACTTATGAATATGGTTGTCAGCTGTCTTGAGGAATTTTGTTTCAGAGATTTTCTTGTAGCCATAGACTTTTTAATTTGTGACCATGGACCACAAAACCAGTCTTAATTCGCTGGGGTATATTTTTAGCAAAGCCAAAAAAACATTGTATGGGTCAAAATTATCGATTTTCTTTTATGCCAAAAATCATTAGGATATTAAGTAAAGATCATGTTCCATGAAGATATTTTGTAAATTTCCTACCGTAAATATATCAAACCTTAATTTTTGATTAGTAATATGCATCGCTAAGAACTTCATTTGGACAACTTTAAAGGTGATTTTCTCAGTATTTAGATTTTTTTGCACCCTCAGATTCCAGATTTTCAAATAGTTGTATCTCCGCCAAATATAGTCCTATCCTAACAAACCATTCATCAATGGAAAGCTTATTTATTCAGAAAACCCTTATGACTGGTTTTGTGGTCCATGGTCACATTTAATAAGACAGTATGTTCTCTATAGCTTCAGATTTTGTGAGAGCTCTTATGACTTGGCCATATTTGCTACTCAACTTTAGCACATGCACTAGCCAAATGTACGCATGTGTAACAGCTCAAGCAAATTCGGTTTTGTTACAGTGTTTCCAAAGGCTTAATTGTTTTTTAACGATTTTGTACAATACCACTTAAATAAGTGACTTATTATATTAAATAAGTATTAAATAAGTGACAGAAGTGTTAAATAGGTGTTGAATAATTATGACATAGCCGTACTACTCAAAAATACTACATTATATATTGACTATCACTTTTGCCACTAAACTGTTAAAGATGCAATTTTTAAACTCTGAATCTTCATTACATTACAACTTTACTTGCATTACAAGCTTACATTTGTAAATTATTACAGTCTCTGGAGAGCTGAATAGTTTTGATTGCAATTGTATGTAGCATCCTACATAATTTGTGAGAAGCATGCGTTTGAGCAATCCTCATCAACTGAACTGGGCATGAATTTAAAAAATGTACCACTAAGAAACAAAAGAATCTCTAGATGAAAAGGTCAATAATGGCCAGATCTTACAGATGCTGGTCTTCAGGGATAAATGGTTGCAAAACAAACAAACAAACAAGACACTCCTTAGATGTTAAAATGCAAGAATGCAAGCATGACCAAAACACACAAATTGTTAAGCCAAGAAGTTTCAAATATGACCTTTCAGTAATATATACACTGCTCAGAAAAATTTAGGGAACACTTAAATCACACTTTAGATCTCGATTAATGAAATATTCAAGATAAAAATCTTTCCTTTATACATTATATAATTCGTTTAGAACAAAATTATGACAATAATCAATGGAAACTAAACTCATTAACCCATTGAGGGCTAGATTCAAAATCACACAGAAAAGGTAAACAATTAAAATTACAGGCTGATCAAACATGCACGAATTTCATCGTAGAACTCAAAGTCAGTCAGTAGTGTGCATGGCCCCCACATGCCTGTATTCACTTCCGACAACGTCTGGGCATGTTCTGATGAGATGGCAGCCGATGTCCTGGGGGCCAGACCTAGATCAGGACATCACTGAGCACCTGGACCGGCACAAGACCACAGGAACCAGACGAGTCCTCTGCACAATTCTGACTTATGTTGCAGCCTGGTCTGGCCAGAGGAGAACTGGCCAGACCAGGCCAGACTGAGCCTGGTTTCTCCCAAGGTTTTTTCTCCATTTCTGTCACCGATGGAGTCTTGGTTCCTTGCCACTGTCACCTTTGGCTTACTTAGTTGGGGACACTTAATTTCTGGCAATATTGTCGACTTGATTGCACAGACACTATTTGATTTGAACTGAGCTGGACGATGACATCACTGAATCGATAAACTGACTTTAACTGAAAAATGAAGTGTTTACTATTGTCCTCTTGCATTATTGACACATTTTACTGTTTAATACAGTAAAGCTGCTGTAAATCTGTATTGTATAAAGCGCTATATAAATAAAGGTGACTTGACTGGACAGTCTGTGGGTGCTACTCGCCACGCACCAGGAGGAACCCAGGGCACATTGCACCAGCATAAGGTCTGACAACAGCTCTGAAGATTTCTGGCTAGCACATGGAGGTGTGTGTGACTCTCCAAGGATATTTCTCCCCAGAACATCTCTGACCGACAGCCAAAACGGCACCATTGGTTGACCTGGCAATTCTGGTTTTCTCTGGCAAATGCCAATCGAGCTGCAAAGTGCTGGGCTGTTGGAGTCTGTTTATGACAGTTTGGTCAGAAACATGCACACCTGTAGCAAAACACAAAACTAGAGACAAATCAGTCAGGAATGATAAGGAGAGGGCCACAGTCTGTGACCCTACCTGCAAAACCATTGCCATTTTGGGGGCTGTCTTGCTTTTGCCTCTCTAGAGCCATTGTTTTCACTTTCATTGTTTTCACTCTAATTTGCACCAAAGCAGGTAAAACTGATTCACAATCACTTATACTAGACAGATTGATATCCCTGAAGTTTAACTGACTTGGTGTTATACTGTGATGATTAAGTGTTCCCTTAATTTTCTGAGCAGTGTATTTTTGCACATACAGTTAATATAACAAGTCTACGCACCCCTGTTAAAACTGCAGCCATTTGATATGTAAAAACCAACAAAATTAAGGCAACAAAATAAATAGAAAATACAAAAAATGAAGACTGTTATTCAAAAAGACCAAGTATTATATGAAGGTTGTGGGTTGTATATAAGTAAAACGGGATTCTGACACTTAGGATGAAACCTTGTATACGAGGTCCCTCATTCCAAACACAGAGAGCATTAGAAAAGTGAGAATTAGGAATCTGTACTTGCATTTTACCTGGTTGGAATATCTTGTAGTAAGGGCTGTAGGCCACATTCAGGCCTCCAAGTTTGACAGCTACCTCATAGCGTCCAGCCTTACGCACAGTGAAGGCCACTTTGACTACATTAGACTCGGGCTCCTGAAGGACCTCCTGGGTCACAGGGACTTCTAAAGCCAGCTCTATATGAGTGATGTTCACCCTCAATCCCACAGGTCTGTGTGCAGGAAAAGGCTGGCCATTTTTGTAAAAGAGCTGGGAGGGAGATTTCAAAACAACTAATAAATACATAAAACTTTATTCATTTTAACTGAGCTGCATGAAGCGCCAATGTATAGTCAAGTACAGAGTCAGTATACTTTATACAACTTGGAAAAAACGTTTTGAGAAAAACTTCTGATTGGTCACCTGCACTCGGAAACTCATGGTTTGACCCACTTCCTGTGGCTCTTTCCAGTCCCAGGAGACCTTGCATGAGCGTGGGTCCAAATAATTACCCCGCACATAGTCATAGATACTGCGGTCCCCATGTCGGGCAGGGTCATCATTCTGTAAGAAGCTGACCACACGAGCAGCAAGCTCACACAGAAATTTGATGGTGAAGACGAATGCGATGATGGAAACAGTTATTCCACCTAAAGAGAGCATATGAGTCTTAAAATACTGACAATTTATAAACGTAAAAGACGCTTAGGGAACAATTCTCACTATTAACTAAAGTACATATTAATGCCTTATTCTGCATGACCATATTTTAGATCCCTTAATCCTATCCCATACCTAAACTTAACAACTACCTTACTAACTATTAATAAAGAATACATTAGGAGTTTACTGAGGCAAAAGCCATAGTTCAAAGTTAGCTCAAAGTGAGAATTGGTCCCAAAACTAAAGTGTGACCACGTAAATTTTAAAATGGTATTTTCCTAGACAATCCAAGAAATGAAACAAATAACATAAAAAGAAACGTTAGAACCAAAGAAATAATGTAATCAGATCAAAATTATTTAACTACCTGTCCTGAACATTGTATAAATTCATAAAAAAAATTATTTATAATTTACTCTAAAATGGTATGATTTTATTTTTTCACAAAACACAAAAGGATACATTTTTTCCATATAGCAAAATAATAAATTGACCAGGGGTTGTGAAGCTCCAAAATAGTGTGTGTGTGTGTGTGTGTGTGAATGAATATGAAATGTACTATAAACAATTAAATGACTTCAATTGATGGTTAACAAGTAATATTTGATATTTCAAATATTGAGATGAGTACTACTAAACCTGTAGTTAACAGAAAGTACTAAGGTGTTGTATACGATTTTCCAACCATTAGAAGTTGTACAGGAGCACTTTATCTCAGACCAAAACAAACGTTACGACGTGTAAAAACAGGATATATAATGAAACTGAGATTCGTTTGGCTTTTGCAAACAATGTCAAGTGACGAGGTAAGCATAATGCTAATATATAAATGTGGAAGTTGGCCTTCAGCAGAAAGCGCTGTACTGTGCATCTTGCTTTTACAGAGTAGTTTGGGAGTTCACTCTCATAGCCTCCGATAAATGCAGGAGGGCCAACCATTTCAAAGGGAGGGATACAATAATATAGTATATAAAAACATGATCTGCACTCAACAATATTCTTCTTCTTTTTGCATCTTATTTTACATTAATCACCAGGGGCAGTAGCGGGCTAATGGTTAGAGAGTCGGACTTGTAACCCGCAGCACTATGGCTGACCACTGCTCCGGGGTGTGTTCCCCGGCTGTTGTATACAAATGTTGTATACAAATGTGTTAGTGGTCGACCGATATATCGGCCGATATTTGGAATTTTTAAATATCGACATTGGCCAATAAGTCTTTCCCTGTGGCCGATGTTTTTCAAAACGGATTATGACACCATATCGTGCATTTATGCTTTGTCTTTAAGACAAGCCACTCAGCACCTGACAGACAGTAAAATGACCAATCGTCATTCACTTTCTAAAATGACGCTACATTGTGCTACATACAATAACACTCCGGCGTGAAAAAGTCTTATTCAAACGTACCGTGATACATCAGATCAGCAGTCCAGCGGCAGCTCCGGCGGGAGACACAGATGTGATATAAACCAATTCAAACAAAAATGAAACCGTGTTTACCTCACAATCAAAAATCCTTCCTCAGATATGCGCGTTGTTCTCGGGTATGTCTAAACAAGGTACGTTTTCTGGTGGACTCCAGTGCACTCCAGAATAAAAAGCTGGGTCGACACGAGAACTCTATGTTAAGTAATAATAATACGTTTGAATTCCTTTATATGTTTATTCAGGAATATCCGCTGTATTTGATTGCCCATGATTGGCGTAAAATTGCGTGTAGTATACAAAAGTATAGTACTTTTTGTATGTTCTGGTCTTATTTTAATGCTGCTAAATAACTGATAACTGATAATGATAATCTTGCTGATAACCAAGAATGTAATTATACACCTTCAGGCTTGTATTATTTTTACAATGAAACAGATAAGCAAAACGAAACAGAACAGATATATATCTTTATTATTAACCAACTATTACTATATTCATGAATTGTACATAAAATACAATAAATTACACATACTATTTTAGACATTCATGTATATTCATTTGTTGATTAATTATGAATGTTAGAAATGCTGCACTACACATTGTTCATTTAAGTGTTACCTCTGTTGTTTACATTTTAATTATTTAGGTTTTATAAAAAAAAATTGTAGATGTTTCAGCAAAAGAAAAGGAAAGGCTACACTAATTGTTACCTCAATTGTAACATTTTTTAAAATGTAGGTATTTATTTAAATGTATTTTAAATAAATATTTATGCATAATAAATGCATATACACATTTTCTGCATGTCTCTCATTTACTGTAATTACATGTATTATATCGGCCAGATTGATTTCTCAATATCGGTATCGGCATTAAAAATCCTATATCAGTCGACCACTAGTGTGTGTTCACTTCTGTGTGTGTGCACTAGTATCTATAAGCCAATATCGTATTTTTATCCATTGGTTTTCGAAATACTGTTGTATGTAATGACTCTTCATTCTTAATTACTTTAACATTCCAAAAATTTTTCTTTTCCATTGGGAATTTAATTGATGATATTTTCGAATTAATGAATGACACAAATAAATCTAATTCTCATTCAGAACCTGACCATATTAAAAAACAATCATCAATATATCGCATCCAAACCTTAATATATGAATAAAACGGATTGTTATTATTATGTTTATACAAGGAATTTGATTCAATTTATTCAAGAAATCTGTGGTATCTTTTAAATAAGATGGTAATTTCCTCACTATCGGTTGAATCAAAGAATCGAGAAATTTAGATATTGTTTCTGTCAATGACCCATTTCCTGAGACAATTGGTCACACTGGAGGATCTTCTAGTGATTTATGAATTTTTGATGAAGCATTTAAATCTAGAATCCTAGGTTAATTTTTAAAATACTTTAATTCATGTTCATTAAGCCATTTCCTATCAAATCCAATTTGTAAAATGTTATAATTTTTTTTATAGGACTCAGTCGGGTTAAATACAAGTTTCTTATAAAATGCCACATGTAACGTCTCTTTTATTTTCTCAATATATATATATATATATATTAGAATTTATAACAAAAATTGTGTTGTATACAAATGGAAATTGTCCAGCATTTAAATACGCATGTTTTTAGAGATTTCGGTTGAGTGCGGATCATGGTTTTATATAAAACCATAATAATTTAACAGACTGACGCACCAAAATAAAATATTAAGTGGCAAGAGATCACAGTGAAAATGGCTTTGTGGAACGGCATTCTAATTAAGCACCTGTTGCCAACGTCTAACAAGAGGTCTTTCAGAGAGATTAGTAAAATGACTAACGAAAAAGCTTCTACATTTACATTCACCTTGGGAGACATGGAAAATATTCTGCTCCCAGCCCAAGTACTCACGTCTTTAATTTCTACAAAGGAAGCGATTGAGCAAATGGAACAAACGTTGTTGAGCTACATGCCCAAACATTGAGTAAATATTATAGAAATGGTCGGATACCACAGGGATTGCGAATTCAAAAAGTACCATCGATCAGCCGAGATGACTATAAATTCTGTAAAAAGTGGTGTGAGATTCTTAATCATTGTTCGATGAATCTGATGCTTCACATCGAGTTTATGAAAAAGGAAATGCTGTCATTATCTGAAAAAATTGAAAGCTATAAAATGAAATTAAAGGGGTCATATGATGTTGCTAAAAAGAACATTATTTGGTGTATTTGGTGTAACGAAATGTGTTCATGTGGTTTATTTTCCACATTATTAAACACATTATTTTCCACATACTGTACATTATTGTTTCTCCTCTTTGCCCCGCCTTTCTGAAACGCGTCGATTTTTACAAAGCTCATCGGTCTGAAAAGCGAGGTGTGCTGTGATTGGCTAGCTATCCAGTGCGTTATGATTGGCCGAATACCTCAAGCGTGTGACGGAAATACTACACCCCTACCATAATGTGATGATGCCCTGTCAGGCCGGAGTGATGATTCAAAAACAATAAAACCCATTATAAACGAGGCATTCGTTGCATCCAGTGGGGACATAATTATGGATTATAATGACTTATACTGTCTTTTTACGCGTTGCATCGCGCTGCGTAAACATAAAACCATGTCTGCATTTGTGATCGGAGAAATGACCAACAACAAGCCCTACTCTACACTGCTCAAAACCCGCGTTTGAATCAGTGGCAAATACTTTAAATATAAAAAACGCACTTACAGTCTGTGAGTCAGAAAAGCCGTCATTGTAGTCTATTCTACCAGGATCAGGAAACAGTCCTCCATAAAATGTGCTGCACACATCTGAATATTTGGGTTGAAGTGTTCTGGAACAGTGTTGTAAATACAACTTAACCACTGATTTCTAGTCGTGTCCATTTTTGGAAGGCCAAACAAAGTAGTTTCGCTTTCACAACGAAACACAGCGTCACACACGGCGGCCTAGAGTGAGCAGAGGCCAGGGGCTAGAGTGAGCGGAGGCCAGTGGGCTTGAAAACGGCACGGACGGCGGATTCGACGAAGGAGCGTCCGGAGGGCTTGCGGCAACCACATGTGACGACCCCGGGCTTGACTCCGGTTCGTCCACGGTGAAAGCCGATCCGGCAATCCACAGTGCAAAGTTGTTGTATTTCCTCAGCAACCAGCACGGATCAGCTCCAGGCATGACGAAGCAATATCATCCTCTTTTGGAAGACCAAACAAAGTAGTGTCGCTTTCACAACGAATCACACAGCGCCTTCACGACATGGCAGCGGCGGCAACAATACTACAGCGAGAATAAAAGTTACGCCTTCTTTCTTTGCGTGAACATTTGGGCGGTGTTATGCAAATCTTCCCACATCATGACGTAGATATGTGTGGGCGTGTTTAAACAAGGCGTTTTAGGAGGGCGTGGACGAGTCTTAACATTTATAAAGAATATCTCTTTGGGTTTGAGACTTTAGTCTTTGTAACTTTAGGGATCTTATCTATTCACGAACAGCTTGTAACACTCCAAAGAGAAAGGAAAACTTGAAATCGCATCATATGACCCCTTTTAAAGGAACACTCCACTATTTTTGAAAATAGGCTCATTTTCCAACTCCCCTAGAGTTAAACAGTTGAGTTTTACCGTTTTCTAATCTATTCAGCCGATTTCCGGGTCTGGCGGTAGCACTTTTAGCTGTAGCTTAGCATAGATCATTGAATCTGATTAGACCTTTAGTATCTCGCTCAAAAATGACCAAAGAGTTTCTATATTTTTCCTATTTAAAACTCGACTCTTCTGTAGTTACATTGTGTAGTTATCATATCATATCATATCATATCATCTAGTTACCATATCGGCCTAGAAAATAGCAACTTTTAATTTTCCGTCGGTCTTAGTACACGATGTAACTACAGAAGAGTCAAGTTTTATTTAACAACTACAATCACAGTATATTGACTGATTTGTTGAACTTCCAACCTTGTGAGCATGTAATAATTATGACAACATAAAGCACTGACAAATAAGCCTGGTGTAAACATTAATATAAAAGTCAGTAACAAATCACACAAACTAAAGTAGATATACAGTATATAAAACAAATCTGTTGCTTTACCACACTACTTTAGGTAATTCACTGTCACTGTAATAAACATATGTAAACATGTGCACTGCACTTTTTAAACACTGTCTGTTAACTTTAGACCAGTGGTTCTCAAACTTTTTTGGTTGCGCCCCCCTCAGACTACCAAATAATTTCACTAAACATTATGAAAAATTAATATTTTTTTAATAAAAAAAAAACCTACAGGGAAAAAAAAAACACCTGCATCACTTGAAATATTGAAAAATAGCATAGAGAGAATAACCTAATATTATTCTCTCCCCGGTATTTTTTTTTTTTTGGGGTGGGTTTCTTGCTGTCCGCTAAGGCATAGGACACACACAGGCTTTCCTCCTCACCAACGACATTAAACACCGTGTCTACACCGGACACGAGCAGCAAAATACAGTAGAACCATTATAATCAGTGACGCTGTGTACTCTGTATGCGGCACGGCGCGACAAAACCCGATATTAAACTGATGCCTTGTTCTATTTATGACGTACTGACACAAAGTTAAAATGATTTGCAACGGTCTCTTTGTCGCGTCCAGTGTAGAGCTGTTGCGGCGTGACGCGACAGCTGTAGCGTCCGGTATATTGACGGTGAGTGAAGCCGAGAGCAAGATATGCCTCGTCATATATTCTGCATTTAGCTTTTGAATGACCAGCACCTGCCCGAGTCTGTGCGACTTCATCTATGGCTTTTCTCTTCGCTTTCACAAACCAATCCATCTCCCATTCTAAGTTACGTCCTTTGGTTGTTTACTTATTTCTTTTCTTTTTCTGCTGATGGCCCGCGCTCGACTTGAAGCAGCGCTGCTTAGACCGATGAGTGTGTGTCATCAAAGTACTGCGAGAGCTATAAGAGAGCGCGGACGTCTCCTTATGCTTTCTCTCGCTCGCCTTACTTTGATGTCATATACCGATCTGATCTTCAAGTCGAACACACCTCTTTACTCTCGTCACGTGACCGTGTAATAGCAGCCTCTGCGAAAGAAAAATTTAAATGTTTCATATCGCGATATTATCGCAAATGCAATTAATCGTTCAGCCCTATATTAAAGTATCACGATTTGTGCATGTACCGATTAAGATGTGCATTTGTGGATCAGGCGGCACACGTGCATTCATTGACATCACTTCTGAGTCGATTCTATTAGATTCATTTGAATTCTGAGACTTTCGTTCCGCCCTTTTAGACTTGCACAGTCCACACACAAATAGTTTGCGATCCACACGCAGCTGAGCCTAAGAAAATCAGTGACCACTAGATGGCACTAGCCCAGATGAGCGCATTCCATTGTCTGTGGTTTTATTAATGGTTTGTGTAGTGTATTATTTTGTTTTGGTTTGGCTATTCTCCTCTGCCCGTTCAAATATAATAGCTCTACATATAACTGTAGCTAATATTTGATCGAACTAAAACACGGAAAAGATTAAGGGTGCTTTCACACTAGCACTTTTAGTGCGCACCCGGTTCAGTTTGTTTGGATGTGAACGCTGTCTTTCGAACTCGTGTGCGCACCCGCGAACCATACCAGAGTCCGCTTAAAAAGGGTTCGCTGCTGATGTGAATGCAATCGTACCAAATCGCGGAAATGAACCGCTATTAATGACGTATTGTTTGATAAAAATTTGTGTTTGTGTGTGTGTTTCACTCACTTTCCTGACGAGCGTGACTGACGCGCTGCAAACAGAGAGCTGTATATCTCATTTCTGTTCGCCTTCAGCGTTCTTTAGAGCATTTGCAGTACATTCGTAAGACAGACGTAAGTGCCGTTATGTACCGAAGCTTTGTAAACAAAACGAACGGTTCAAAAACTTAAATATATAAAAGTGCAGAGAGCAATGTTATGCATTTGCTGCCTTCTCCTGCACCGTCGTTACTAAGCAATGGGGTAAACGGCTGCTGGCTTGATGACACAAACGAACCGCGGTTCGGACCCAAATAAAATAATATGAACGCAGTCCAGTGGGGGCATGGGAAGGGGGAGCAATCGAACTCGGGTTTGGACCAGGCAAGCGAACCAAGAGTGAAAGTGCCCTTAAATTACTGTTTGCCAAACAAAATTATGACAAACACTTTCAGGGACCCCAGAGCAGAGCTGTTTTACATTACAGTTTCATTCATTTGAGCTGCTTTATATTTTCATAAGATCTGTGGATCAGCTGAAACCCCAAATATTTACACAAATTATAATAATAATTCATTGTATTTCAGTTAAACATCAGACAACAGTAGCTACGTTTACATGGACACTTTTTGCTTCCATCAGGATTGAATTCATTCTAAATAACGAATCTGAACATAGTGTTTACATGAACGCTAAATAAAGTGATCGGGTTTATGTGCGCATTTATGGCACAAGCTTCTGATTGGATTTAATTTTTTGACATGCGCACACTGCATGAATGTTGCATACTGTTTTAAAAAGCACACTTGATATTTGTTAAACTATATCATGCTCTTTAATTTTATCTCTCTCTATCTCAATGTATACACACATGCACATGTAGGTATATTTCTTCTTAGGGTTCAAATGGTGAAAGATGGTGGGGGTTTCCTTCGCCCCAGGATATTGAGTTCGGTCTGTCCTTTTGCTTAGAGTTGAGGTATCCTTTTGCCAATCCTTTTGTATCCTTCTCCTAATATGGTCAGAACTTCCTGGCCATATTTCCATTTTATATAATGTATATTTCTTGGCTTGTGTACCACCCATATGTAATCCATATCTCATTGAATGAAGCACTGCACCCCCTTGCATTGCAACTATATAATGTATGGATGTAATAATAAACTTGGAAGAAGTTTGTGAACAGATAATTGGCTTCATGTTCATAATTCTTTCCATGGGCCCATGCAAGGAATGAGATTAGTCGGACAGTATTCGAAAGATAAAGAGCTAATATATATTTGTAACAATATTTATCTACTTTGGGTCCTAATTAGGCGACAACCAGCACATGAACTGTTATGCTGTGCTGCTTACTTTTACTGCTTTATAAAGTGCCCCTTCCTGCACCCAAAACCAGTCGTCTGTTGATGAGAGTCTTAAACAATGACTGGTGGACGTTGTCCTGGTCCACTTCACAGACGCTGAGTGAAAGCAGAATTTTAGAATGACGGGACACTCATTTATGACACTTTATTCACCAGGAAGAACAGCTCGTTCTGTGTGTCATACATCATTACGTCACTGCACATGCGCAGTACTTTCCAGTTTCAGTTTTCAATCCGATCAAGCGTTTACATGTCCTCTCACTCGGATTACAAATGGAAGAAACCACCCCTTACAATCTGATCTAAATTTTAATCGGATCTGGCCAATTCAATCCGATTGACGTGGTTACATGTGACTTTTTTTATTCTGATTGTGCTTCTAGCCCTATTACGATCGGATTATTAGGGTCCATGTAAACGCAGCTAGTGGCAGTGTCACGGTTCTGCTGGTGTGCCCTAGTTGGCCACCAGATGTCACGGTTTTATTTGAGCACATGGCTTGTTGTGTGTTTGTTGGTTCCATGTGCTCTCCTGTCTATTGTCTTACCCCACCCTTCTTGTTATCTCATTATTGTTTTAGTTACTCTACCTGTGTCTCCCTCGTTACCCTCCTCGTTCGTCTCCCTATTTATTCTCCTTGTGTCTGCAGTCCTCTCATTTATGACACTTTATTCACCAGGAAGAACAGCTCGTTCTGTGTGTCATACATCATTACGTCACTGCACATGCGCAGTACTTTCCAGTTTCAGTTTTCAATCCGATCAAGCGTTTACATGTCCTCTCACTCGGATTACAAATGGAAGAAACCACCCCTTACAATCTGATCTAAATTTTAATCGGATCTGGCCAATTCAATCCGATTGACGTGGTTACATGTGACTTTTTTTATTCTGATTGTGCTTCTAGCCCTATTACGATCGGATTATTAGGGTCCATGTAAACGCAGCTAGTGGCAGTGTCACGGTTCTGCTGGTGTGCCCTAGTTGGCCACCAGATGTCACGGTTTTATTTGAGCACCTGGCTTGTTGTGTGTTTGTTGGTTCCATGTGCTCTCCTGTCTATTGTCTTACCCCACCCTTCTTGTTATCTCATTATTGTTTTAGTTACTCTACCTGTGTCTCCCTCGTTACCCTCCTCGTTCGTCTCCCTATTTATTCTCCTTGTGTCTGCAGTCCTGTGCTGTTTCGTTGTATTAATGTCTGAGAGTATTGTCGTCTATGTTCCTGTTGCCTTGTCTTGCTGTGCTGTGCCCTGTCCTGGCCTGCCTGCCTATTTTTCCCCACTCGGGGTAGTTTTTGTTCATTTTACTTCTAATAAAGCCCAGACTTCCTGCATCTTGAGTCCTCGCCTCATCTCTCTCCAGTTCCCTGACAGAACGAAACAGCCAAATGAGGACTCAGCGGAGAATGGGCTCACACCATCCACCAGCCTCTAATGTCAGCAGCCTCCTCTACCAATGCATACTCCAGTTTGAAACCTTAAGCTCCCTCCGTCAAAAAGGAACTGACCTCAGGAAGTTTGCCCTGGAGTTTAGGAGTGCTGCGAAGGGGCTGGGCTACAATGACTCAGCTCTGAAGGACTTGTTTAAATTATGCCCTGGACAGGCCCATTAGCACATGGAGGATGTTTGGTCTCGTTCCGTCATGGCCGCCACTCCAGAGTCTCGTCCTGTCATGGCCACCACTCCAGAGTCTCGTCCCGCCATGGCCGCCACACCAGTGTCTTGTTCTGTCATGGCCGCCATTCCAGAGTCTTGTCTCTTCATGGCTGCCTTTCCAAAGCCTCTCCACAAGATGGCTGCCAGTCCAGAACCTCTTCACAGGGTGGGCCTAAGGCTTTGGAGGCTGGCCTCCAGTTTGGCGGACCCATCACTGAGGTCTGTGCGAGCTGCTGGCATCTCTAGGCTGTTAACTAGTCCGGTGGTCCTGGAGGACCTGAATCCGGTGGTCTCTAGCAAGGTTATTTTCGTAAACGAAAACTAAAACTAAGACTAAAACTATTGATGAAAAAACAATTTCGTAAACTGAAATAAAAGAAAAACGTCAAAATAATTGAAAAACTAAAACGAAACTAAACTAACAACAGTTATTGAAAAACCAACTGAAATAAAATAATATTTATCAAAAATAAATAATCGTTTTCATAATCATTACGTTCTCACCCCTTGGCAGAAAAATATACAGCTGTGCGGAGGTTTAGGGAAATAGCCTACCTGTAATGGCGCATCACGCACATGGAGTTATGTGACGGAGAGACGCAAAGCAGTTTAAAGCCTGCACGGGTCCTGTTTGGTAAATGTTCGCCAGCAGTACTTAACAGAACACCCGACCCATTATCTGACAGCAGCACTAATTTAATTCTGTACCAGACCAGAACCGTTTGACAAAGACCGCGAGTCGCGACCCGAACCACACTCGCATTAAATCTATTACATCAGGTAAGCAAGATTATTTATTTTATCATGTAAAACAAGCAATCAAACCAACATTAGGCTTCTAAATCGGTGCTTTGAAGAAAAACAGACATGCAGCGCAACATGATAATTAACAGAAAAAAAATAATTTCTGTAAACAACAAAACTTTTGCCTAGCATCTTCTGATCATTCTGTCAGGCTTTTGAACAAATGTGCATTGGCTAAATCACATAATACACATGCTTATAATTCTTCATAAATGAAAAGAACATTCAAATATAAGCCTTTACTGTTAAATGCGATTGCCGTTATTATTGAATTTCGTTAGTCCCAGTTTTGATTTATGCACGGCTGTTCATGGAAAAGTGAGCAAGACACCACAGTTACAATATCATGATTATGGTTAAATAAGAAAAGACAACCAAATCAGGCTACATTCATACTAAATATCTCAACACACATAACTGGATATGACATTTGATTTATGCACGGCTGTTCATGGAAAAGTGAGCAAGACACCACAGTTACAATATCATGATTATGGTTAAATAAGAAAAGACAACCAAATCAGGCTACATTCATACTAAATATCTCAACACACATAACTGGATATGACATTAAGCGCAACTTGTGTAGATTAATTTAGTAAAACAGGCTTGACTGCATTCTTTGGCGTATATTTGTATACTTATACTATCTAATCAATCTCAGCATGCGTTAATTTTGTGTCGCTATATGTTTGCCTCACTAAGGTTAATTTATGCCTATGTCTGTCTTTGGCCTGCGCTCTGGAAGTGATCTGTTAAGTCTGCTCAACTTTAAAACTGAAACTAAACTATATAAAAACGTGTTCACAAAATAAAAACTAAACTAAAACTAACAAAAATATTAATGAGACGAATAAAAACTAAACTGAATTTTATAGCAAATTTGAGAACGATATTAAAATAAAATGAATTAAATTCTAAACTAATAACCTTGGTCTCTAGTCTGGTGGTCCTGGAGGACCCGACTCAGGTGGTCCTTAGTTCGGTGGTTTCGGAGGTCCCCGAGCTACCCACTTCAGAACAGCCTGCCAAGAAGGCCGTCACTGAGCAGCCCGATCTCCTTGTCTCGGCCATGGAGGCCATTTCAGAGCCGTCCGATTTCACTGCTGCTGCCACGAAGGCCATCACAGAGCAGCCCAATCTCTCTGCTGCTGCCACGAAGGCCGTTACAGAGCCACCCGATTTCACTGCTGCTGCCATTGTCAAGAGGGCTGTCTTCGCATTTCACCCCAGGGCTGTTCTGTGGGCATGGGCTGCTTCGGAGTTCACTCCGGCTTCCTGGGAGCCTGCCTCGGAGTCCACTAAGAACCCGCTTCAATCTAGGAGTCTTTAGAGTCCACTCAAGAACCCGCTCCAGTCTAGGAGCCCTCTCAAGAAACCGCTCCAGTCCGGGAGCCCTCAGAGTCCACTCAAGAATCTGCTCCAGTTCACGAGTCTGCTCCAGAGCCTACTCCGGCCTGTGGATCTTCTCAGCCGTGGTGGTCGGGAGCTCTGCCTGTGCTGCCGTGGTGGTCTTTGGCCCCACCTGGTCCACCGTGGTGGCCTTCTGCCCTGTCTGCTCTGCTGTGGTGATCTTCTGCACTGCCGTGGAGGTCTTCAGCCTTCTCTAAGTGGCTGTGGTGGACTTCAACTCCACATACTCTGCCCTGGAGGCCTTCAGCTTCGCATGTTCCACCACGCGGGCCTGGCCCACCATCCCTCCCCCTGATCCGCCTCCGGTCCACCTCCCTCCTGGACCTTTTGTTTTCTGTTATAGTAAGTGGAGCGTCTGGAATCCGCTCCTTAAAAGGGGGGTTCTGTCACGGTTCTGCTGTTGTGCCCCACCAGATGTCACTGTTTGTTTGAACACATGGCTTGTTGTGTGTTTGTTGGTGCATGTGCTCTCCTGTCTATTGTCTTACCCCGCCCTGCTTGTTATCTCATTATTGTTTTAGTTACTTCACCTGTGTCTCCCTCATTACCATCCTCGTTTGTCTCCCTATTTATTCTCCTCGTGTCTGCAGTCCTGTGCTGTTTCATTGTATTAATGTCTGAGAGTCTTGTCTTCTATGTGGTATGTTCTTGTTGCCTTGTCTTGCTGTGCCCTGTCCTGACCTGCCTGCCTGCCTGTTTTATCCCCTCAGGGTAGTTTTTGTTCGTTTTGTTCATTTTACTTCTAATGAAGCCCAGACTTCCTGCATCTTGAGTCCTCGCCTCATCTCTCTCCAACTCCCTGACAGGCAGATTTAGGCATGGACGACATAGACAGACAGCCGACATGCTTCTTATCTTTGCAGCTGACACTGGCTAGAAAATACTAGTTATGGCTATTAATAATTAAAATATCTCCTTGCTATTTTCCCTTAACACATTCATAGTCATTACTTTAGCTGGCAAGCTTATAGGCTATATAGCCTAATAAAAGCTTATTGGTTTAGTACAGTATTCGAGTAATTAAATTATTATGAACGTGTGATTACTAATGGCTTAAATAAGCGACTACTAGTCGACTAGAAAAATCTTTAGCGGGGCAGCTCTTAAATATAATAATATTAATACTAATAGTACTACTACTACTACTACTACTACTACTACTAATAATAATAATAAGGAATAACTGACAACGTGCCATTAAATTACAGAAAAAAAACAAGGTACCGTCACAAAGTGCTTGTTTGTCAAACTTTATATATTGTGTGTATTCAGACAAGTTAAGTTAGAACAAGTTCAATAAACCATCTAGAGTTATTATATTTCTACAGGTATAAAAAAAAAAATCTGGGCTAGTGACATCTAGTGGTTGCATCTAGTAGTTTCTTAGGCTCAGCTGCGTGTGGATCGCGAGCTATTTGTGTGTGGACTGCGCAAGGTTAAAAGGGCGGAACGAAAGTCTCAATTCAAATGAATCAAATAGAATCGACTCAGAAGTGATGTTAATGAATGCATGTGTGCTGCCTGATCCACAAATGCACATCTTAAAGGGTTAGTTCACCCAAAAATTCTGTCATTAATTACTCACCCTCATGTCGTTCTAAACCCGTAAGACCTCCGTTCATCTTCGGAACACAAATTAAGATATTATTGATGAATTCTGAGACCTCTCTGACCCTCCCATAAACAGCAATGTAATTACCACGATCAAGGTCCAGTAACGTAGCAAGGAGATCAGTAAAATAATCCATGTGACATCAGGGGTTCAACTGTAATTTTACGAAGCTACGAGAATACTTTTTGTACGCAAAGAAAACAAAAATAACGACTATTAATTTATCCGTGTGACGCAGCTAACACAGAATAGCATATGCTGTTTACGTTCAGTGGATATTCTCCAAAATGGCACCAGGGTGACGCGGAGGAGACGAATTGTTGAATAAAGTTGTTATTTTGGTTACAAAAATAGTGTACAAAAAGTATTCTCATAGTTTCGTAAAATTACGGTGGAACCCCTGATGTCACATGGATTATTTTACCGATCTCCTTGCTACGTTTCTGGACCTTGATCATGGTAATTACATTGCTGTGTATGGGAGGGTCAGAGAGCTCTCAGAATTCATCAAAACAATCTTAATTTGTGTTCTGAAGATGACGGGTCTTACGGGTTTAGAACGACATAAGGGTGAGTAATTAATGAAATCATTTTCATTTTTGGGTGAACTAACCCTTTAATCGCTACATGCACAAATCATGATACTTTAATATAAAATATACCATTTGTATTCACAAACATGTCTCTGTAATCTTTGAACAAAATGCTGCACATTCATGCAATTCTGAATTTCACAGACACAAATTGAAAGGCATTTGGTTGTGGATAGTCATATACATTTGTGAATTTTTCTTATCGATGGGTAGATGTGCAGACATTAATGAATAGCGCTGGGTCTTGTTAATTGTGTGGGTTGTGAAATGCTGAAAACTGCGAAAAGAAAGTATAGGCTAAAAATCCAAATGATTCAAATAGGATTGACTCAGAAAAGATGCCAACGAATGCACGCGTGCCACTTGATCCACAAATGTACATCTTCCTTGTTACATGCACAAATTCTGATACACTAATGCAAAAGAAAACATCTGTATTCACTAACATGTCTCTATTTGTACAAACTAGGGATGCACCGATATGAAAATTTTGGCTGATACCGATAACCGATTACTCTTTATTTTTGAAAGCCGATAACCGATATGTTGGCCGATAAATCTATATCCAAATTGTTATATACTTTTTGAGAGCTTGATTACAAAAATGGTCTCATCATTAAAAGCCACATCCCAAACACTTCAACATAAGCAGCCTAGTTTGAACGGTGTACGTTTTAAAAATATTTTTACTCTCCCATTACCAAATTTAGTCAAAGTCTTACAAATAAATAAAATAATGCATAAATAATGCAAACAAGTCACTGGACATCATTACACGTGTAAAGAATCAATTTATTGCCATTGTGTAATATGCAATCTACAAAAAAGTAACTGTAATCTGTTTATGAACACTTTAAAATTGAATTAATCTAATCACAAATACTTAATTGTTCAAATCTAATTACATAATCCAGATTACGTGTAATCAGTTACTACCCAGCACTGGTTACAAGTAACTAGTTTTAATCAAAAGATTCGTATGTAAATGGTGACTTGGTCCCAAACAAGTTAACCTACCGACCTACGGCTACATTTGCAACCATGTTACCTATTCTGTTCTTATTTATTGTTTATTCTAAATAAATAAGTTAATTTAAAATTAGTTTCAAGGTCCTTATTCACGGAATATGTAGGCTGTCATAAGTATTTTTTGACATCAGTATCAATGATCAGGTAGGCTTTTGCATTACAAATACCCAACTACAGCTAGAGGGTAACATTATATATTGCATAATTCTGGTTTAAGTTGTTATTATAGACTATTGGTATATATATATATACATGCGTACGTTGGCGTCACGTGGTTGAGCTCTGAGCGTGAAGCCGCAGTGGCTGTGATAAACCACGTGACGCGGTGATCCGGGTGTCAGCTGTGGAAGAGAAACAGGTACATTTTGAGCCTTTCGTTTATTGTCTGCGCGAGTCGGTTCGGCCTTGTTGTCGGCTTTGGGGAATCGATTTAGGACGCGAAGGAGTTCGTGTTTTGTTTCCGTCTGATTAGGAGGTCGACAATAAAGCCTCCGTCGGTCGGCGTTATCTCCACATTTCTGACATCCAGCCGGGTCTTTGGTTAGTACCTCGCCTGTTGTTCATTTTTTATCATTCGGGGCCTGTAGGCCTCGGTGAAGCCTCGGTGTCGAGTGTACAGGGGAACCGACGGGAGTGCGCCTCACCCCGGGGGGCGTGTGCATTCCAGTTTTGCAGACGCAAAATATTATCGTGTCGAATAATCTAACGAACAATTTACCCAACTATTCTTTAATCTACGCTGAGAAACCATATAGTTGATTAGCAACCGGAAAAGTTTAATTTTGGGGCAGCAGCAGCAGCATCATGATGCCCGATAACCGGCCATGAGGTTATTAGACTCGGCCAGAGCGGAAGCCACCCATAATCTAGCTCTTGTCTATTTTATTTAACGTATCAATAACCTATTAACACTATAAAAAACTGTGCGCATTTTTCATATCGTATCGTTAGATCTGCATGTTTGAGTTTATATCGAGTTGCTTTTCCAAGGCCCATCGCCTGGACTTATCATAATCCTTCACCTCCTAAGATTTTTTTTTTCTATTATTAACCAAGTTTATACAGTTGCTTACTTTTTAGTCGGTAAGTTAATATGGGATTCCCAGTATGCAGATCTGATGTAGAGCACTACAGGTAATGTAGGTTACCTGTTGGATGCTTATTTTACAGATAGATTGAATACTCTTAGGTAATGTTTACGTTCCAATGCATGGAAACGAATGCCTTTTATGTGCTGCTTTTCCTAGACACTTTACTTGTTGCATATATCCTTGTTTTATTTACTGTATGGAATAGTGTGAGTGCTCAAGAAATATAAAATGACTTTCACCCATGGACTGTGTGGTTGTGTTCACGTCTCCAACATGGTCTCAGTTTGACAGCTACATCCTCGCCCTCAGCCCGTTCAAAGGCCGTTGAGTTTTTGTTGTTGTTGTTCAGCTTTGTCCGTCTGTTTTCCCGCGGCTGGTCCCGCGTGCTTCTATCACGCTGGCCGATTCTGTGCGCGATCTAAAGTGCGCAGTTGCTTTCTTCCACCACATTTCCTTATGCGCAGAGCTGCTACGGTGGGCTGTTTGGCATAACCACACATGCAATATTTCGCAACTTGCATCAGGTGGACAGTTTTTGGTGTAATTTTAATCCAAATGTGAAGGGCTACGGTGTTTTTGTGTGCATTTAAAGAAGCTTTAAACTGAGGATATTGAGCCCCGGAAGCGCGTTTATGGTTGACTTGTTGCAGCTTGACTTGTAAACAGTATTTGGTCTTGTTTTTCAAAGCTTTCTAAGTTCCTAGAATTTAATTTCTGTTGGTGTTCTGGTAAACTTGGGCCGTCGCTTTATGGGTAGTGCGTCAGGCAGCAACGTTGTTTACTTCCAGTTTTGGCTACACATGGTGTAGCGTTGTTATTTGCATGCATATTTAATGTTAATTCAGTGGTTTGTCGAGACCGTGTGATGTTTTTACGATTGTTATTTGAATTTTTTGGAGAGTTGTCAGTAACATTTTCCCATCTGCTTCTCTTTTAAAGGTGTTATTCCTTTTGTAAATACTGTTATTTGTATATACTGTAAATGATGACTTCAGTGGGCGGAAGCCGGGCCCGGGGCAACTGGGAGCAGACGCAGGGTCAGACACAGAGCCAGTCACAGCACAAGCAGAGGCCTCAGGTAAGTTCACAAGCATTAGGTTATATTGATTAATTATAGTGATTGGCTAAGTTTTGCCACACCTCCAAAGCCCCCTTTAACCCACCTCAAAAAAACTGGCTACACCACCTAAAACATGGTAATCTTGGGCCAGAAACTGCAACCGGCGTAAGTGAATGTTAAAAAAAATTAGGTACTTGGTTTGACTTTTTCCGTCTACCCAAAAACATTTATGGATGTTACTTGACTGAGTTATGACCGTTGTAACTTTTGATGGGTGTGTCAAAACTGCGTCGATCCTGAATTAAATAGCACTGGATGTTAAAATGTGTTTAAATAAGACAAAATCTTTGCATGTTCTCGAGTTGTTTGCAGTTTTGCTGGCTATGAGAACCAGCACAATTTCGGTGGAAAACGGGCATCAGTGACATCCATCAGTCTGAGACTTTTTCTCTGAGTCACTGCAGTCTATCACTCGTTCTTCTAAATTAAATTAAGGGCTTTAGAAATAAATCATAAATTTATGCTCAAGCAAATGCTAAGCCTGACCTATTTTTCCTCGGTTGTATTCTGGCCTGCTCGGGTGGAGGGACAGACACAGAATTTTATCTAAAAACATCTTTAATGCGCAGATTCATAGACAAGGCTTAAGCCTGGTGCAAGACTGTCTTAACTGAAATTAACTTGCACTGACATATCTTAAAATGTTATTGCCATTGATTTGTATCGTGATGCACGCCAGCAATGTTTTCTCTATGGCACATTTAAAAAAAAATTTTTTTTTAAACTGCTTGAATGTTCTAATTAGTGCTGGGCGGTATGACCGAAAATTTATATCACAGTATTTTTCAAAATTATACCGGTTTCACGGTACATGACGGTATTTTTTTTTAGGGATGCACCGATATGAAAATTTTGTCCGATACCGATAACCGATTATTCTTTCTTTTTGAAAGCCGATAACCGATATGTTGGCCGATAAATCTATATCCAAATTGTTATATACTTTTTGAGAGCCTGATTACAAAAAAGGTCTCATCATTAAAAACCACATCCCGAACACTTCAACATAAGCAGCCTAGTTTGAACGGTGTACGTTTTAAAAATATTTTTACTCTCCCATTACCAAATTTAGTCATAAAAAAGTCTTACAAATAAATAAAATAATGCATAAATAATGCAAACAAGTCACTGGACATCATTACACGTGTAAAGAATCAAAATGAATGCGCCATAGATCAATAAAACGGAATAGCCTCTGCACGGACAATAATTAAATTATTTTAATTACTAAACCATATTGTTGATGAAAATAATAATAGAAAAATACAAGTGGTTGTTGTTATTAATAATGTATCAATGATTTTGAAAAAGTAACAAATTAATACCACTGTTTTAAATAGCAGCCGTTGAGCTGCGCGTGCTGAAGCTGAAGAGCTGAATGAACATGGTAAACTGAAGCGTTTTGCTGGCAGCTTATTTAACTCAAGGAAATGCATCCTGAGATTAATATTAATACAACATAAACATAATATTACAACTTATATATGTACAAAATGACGCAGTTATTGCGTGCTATAGTCAGAATGTGTGATCCTGTTGTGGATGCGCTCTTCCCATAACAACGCGCTGAAACACAGCAACTAAACCCAAAGAATTCACAACGTTTTATTATAATAATGTTCTCATTAGAATGTTATATACACGACATTCCCAATCATAGTTATTAATGTTGTGCACTGCTGTTTGAGCTGCGTGCACTGAGCTAAAGATGATCACCGGTAAACTGAAGCGCTCTTTTTAACTTAACCAAACGCATTCTATATGAGATAAATCAGATATACATCAAATAAACACAATATTACAACGTACAATTGCACAAAAGGCTGCAAACGACAACGCGCATCTGAAGTGTCTCTGAAGGAAATAATGCATTATTTATCGGCTTTAAGATTTCGGCCAAATTTTCTTATCAGGCCGATACCGATAACAGGAAAAATGATCATTTATCGGCCGATACCGATATGGTGGCCGATATATCGTGCATCCCTAGTACAAACCGCTGCACATTCATGTAATTCTGAATTTCACAGACACAAGTTGACAGACATTTGGTTGTGGATAGTAAGATACATTTGCAACATTAATCAAGTTCATAGATAATTATGAATGCATTTGTTAATAAATTTGAGACTAATGTCATCCCATATGATTATGATACTGTATGTATCATAGATCATGTTATTTATTAACAAATAAAATATTTGTGTTATCACATTTTGGAACTACATAATTAAGCTTTAAAATAATGGTATAAAGTGATTGACTTACCAATCACGTAAAACATGAGGTCCCTTATCAGAAAGCACAGGGCAATGGTACAGCCAAATATCAGAGCTCCTGCTGAGAGGTGAGACATTAAAACAAACTTCATATAAATCACATTATCATGAAATAATTTAACACCATTTAATTTTTTATTTTGCTCTCTGATTTAACAAATAGGACATTTATTTGAGAACAAATCAGTGGAGCAAAACATGATAAAAGTAGATGAGTACTTTCAGCCACCATAAACAAAGAGTTGATGTGATCAACAGGGAAGTATACCTCAAATCTCATGTATACCTATAAACCTCATTTGCTGCTTGACTAAATGCACATGGAATTAATATAGATGACTTTTAAAGACCATTTTAGGACTAACGAAAATTTAAGGAACACAATGTATCAGTATATTTTCTAAATGTACATCTAAATGCAGGCAATGAGTTGTATTATCAACACTTCAACGTTTTGAAAATACAACTTCCAACACATCTCTTCATAACTTTTCTTTCTTTCTTTTTTTAAAATTCATTTTACAAAAAAAAAAAAAAAAAAAAAATTTAAAACTTGTTTACTTCTGCCCCAAAACACTAAAA
>NW_015506227.1:97999-117147 GCF_001515645.1 Sinocyclocheilus grahami | reverse complement strand
TTTTTTTAAAATTAATTTTAAAAAAAAAAAAAAAAAAAAAAGATTAAGGCTTGATTAGCTCTGCTCACAAACACTATAATATGAAAATAACTGCAAATGACTAAAGATTCCTAAAATCAAGATACATTTACTTGGGAAGCAAAAAGACAAAATTAAAGTCCTGTTTTCTGTGAAAATTATCCAAATGAAGTGAGTTTATGATTTAAAAAATAAATAAATAAATAACTACCAATGGGCTCAGAAAATCAATTTAATTCAAAAGGAAAACAAGTTTTCATATCTCATTGAAAGATATTTGTTCTTGTGTTAAACAAACTCAATTGTGTTAAATTTCTCAGAAAACAAGAACTCCTATCTTCATTTTGCATCTAAAAATATCTTGATTCAAAGAGGTTTAGATATTTGTATTGGAAAGCAAGACAAAAATACAGAGGAACAGTTTTTAGCAATGCATGCAACATTTAATGCCAATTTATGAATTTAGTATTTTCTGTTCTGATTTAAGACCTTTTAAAGCCTTAGCCTAAATTGTGAAAGGGCATATTAAAGACCCTTTTAAGACCCTCAGAAACCCTTTTTAAGCACACCCAAATCTGAAGTCGATTGTTATGAGTCAGTGTACCTGATATAAGCAGTTGATACTCAACAGAAAGAAAATAAAACAATGAGTGTGCAAAAAAATTGATGTGAGAACAGTATTGACTTTCTGTTATGCAAAAACAACCATATTGTGTATGCATGTACATAAGTGTATTTCTTTGTGCACACTGTAGGCCTGCCTAGCAGCCTAGAGTAATTAATTAAAGCCTAGAGTAATCTAATTAATGTTTGATTAATTAACTGGGCAAATATGGATTGTAGTCATTTTTCAGTATTCATTCAAGAATACCTTAGAATAACAGACCTTTTTACTCTGGCTGCATCTGAAACCAAAAGCAGCTGTCTTGCTACCTCGCGGTCACATTTCTGTGAGAACAAACCTTAATACTACACCACACAATGCCATTCTTTGTGTGCTCTCAACTTAGTTGCAACAGCTTGAACAGGACACTTTTCTATTCCAATATGACAATACCCCAAGAGAGGTTCATGCACATATGGTTTTCTGAGTCTGCTGTGGAAGAACTTCACTGGCCTCCATAAAGAATAGACCTGAACCCCACTGAACACCTTCAGGACCAATTGAAAATCAACTTTCAAATCTCTGTAACCATATACCAATATTTAGTGGAAGTGTAAGCTGATATTTCAGCTTTTTTCCATGCTTTTAAAATTAAATGTTCAACAAGACACAGGAGCATCAATGAGGTCAGGCATTTACGCTGGCTGGACATTGGCTCGATATTTCAAATCAAATGAAGTCAGCTTCCAAAATAACCAAGCAAATATTTAGTGTTCAGGTTCGGAACAATTCAAATCAAGGAATAAATAAAACTGAAAACAAATTACTTAGAACAAATCCTTAAACCCAATTACGTATTAGCAATAATAGTTAGTAAGCACCACTGAGCAAACACAAATTGCTAATTATGTTTCTGTCGATTTACAAATTAAATTATTAGGATAAACAAAATTGCAGTGGTAAGACTCATCTGAGCTTTTGGCATTATGTGTCTTAATGTGCAATGCTTAAAGATAATGATGTCACCTCATATTTCCTAGTCAGGGCAGACGCCATATTAAATTTTATGCAAATGAAAAGGAGGCAGTGTGGGATAAACTTACAGTCTTTTCCAATGGTATGCGTTGTATAGAGGTAATTTTCACAATTTTCATAATTATGCTATGGATTTTTTTGTCTACTGAAAGTATTTTGGAAAGATGTTTCATCACCTGAACAATTATGTTGTTAAACAACAGCACAATTCATTAAACACCCTGTATTTCTATTCCTCACAGCCTCATTTTCATTCCTGTCAGAAATTGAATCAGCTGCTCACATAAAATTCAAAGCATTAATGTTTGCCTACAAAACTAGCACTGGCTCTGCACCCCTATACCCAATTTCATTACTTCAGAGTTATGTGCCCTCTAGAAGCTTGCGTTCTGTTCTGCAAGTGAACGACGCATTATTGTGCCATCTCAAAGAGGCACAAAATCCCTTTAACAGACTTTTTCATTAACTGTTCCCTCCTGGTGGAATGACCTGCCATCTTCAAGAAACAACTAAAAACACATCTGTTCCATCTTTAGTTGACCCTCTAACTCTAGCACTTTCTATTCTATTTTAATTCTACTTTATCCATTTATCTTTTTTTATATATATATAAAAAAAACTAACACTAGCTTTCTATTTTATCTACTTGTTTTTCTTTTTGTGTGTATATACAGTGGCATGCGAAGGTTTGGGAACCCCTTGCTGAATCTGTGAATAATTTTAACAAAATAAGAGAGATCATACAAAATAAATGTTATTTTTTATTTAGTACTGTCCTAAGTAAGATATTTTACATAAAAGATGTTGACATTTAGTCCACAAGAAAATAAAAATAGCTGAAATTATTAAAATAACCCCATTCAAAAGTTTGGGAACCCTTGGTTCTTAATACTGTGTGTGGTTACCTGGATGATCTACTTTTTTGTTTTGTGATGGTTGTTCATGAGTCCCTTGTTTGTTTTGAACAGTTAAACTGAGCACTGTTCTTCAGAAAAATCCTCCAGGTCCTGCAGATTCTTCAGTTTTCCAGCATCTTTTGCATATGTGAACCCTTACCAGCAATGACTGTATGATTTTGAGATCCATCTTTTCACACTGAGGACAATTGAGGGACTCAAACACAACTATTAAAAAAGGTTAAATCATTCACTGATACTCCAAAAGGAAACACGATGCATTAAGAGCCGGGGGGTGAAAACTTTTTGAATTTGAAGATCAAGGTAAATTGTACTTAATTTGTCTTCCGGGAAGCATGCAAGTATCTTCGGTTGCTTCCGAAGGGCAGTACTAAATTGAAAAAAAAAAGAAGATATTTCAACAAAATAGGAAAAATTTGGACATCCTCATCCTGTTCAAAAGTTTTCGCCCCCCAGCTCTTAATGCATCGAGTTACCTTCTGGAGCATCAGTGAATGTTTGAACCTTTTTTTAATAGTTGTGTTTGAGTCCCTCAATTGTTCTCAGTGTGAAAAGATGGATCTCAAAATCATACAGTCACTGCTGGAAATGGTTCAAATATGCAAAAGATGCTGGAAAACTGAAGAATCTGCAGGACATGGAGGATTTTTCTGAAGAACAGTGCTCAGATTAACTGTTCAGAACAAACAAGGGACTCATGAACAACCATCACAAAACAAAAAAACAGCTGTAGATCATCCAGGTAACCACACACAGTATTAAAAACCAAGGGTTCCCAAACTTTTGAATGGGGTTATTTTTATAATTTCAGCTATTTTTCTTCTTGTGGACTAAATGTAAATTTTTTTTATGTCAAATACCTTACTCAGGACAGTACTAAATAAAAAATAACATGCATTTTGTATGATCTCTCTTATTTTGTTAAAATTATTCACAGATTCTGCAAGGGGTTCCCAAACTTTCGTATGCCACTGTATATGTACCTTGCTACGTGTACTGCGTTAGGTTAACCGAGATTTGTAATTTGCACTTACATATTGTTGGTCTTTTGTTAGTTTTTGATTGCTTCTATTGTCCTCATTTGTAAGTCGCTTTGGATAAAAGTCTGCTAAATTACTAAATGTAATCTAATGTAAATTACTGGTGCCATCCTGACTAAGGTCTATTGCATCCAGTTTAAAAAAATGCTTATAATAGGCCTTTATCACAGTCCACGTGTCGTCACATTCTGCTCCGATTAGTAGGGTAAAGGAATTTCCGCCTGCTTTATTGTCAATGGACAGACGCCAGTTTTGTGAAGAAAATTAAACAAATTTAGTTTAGTTGAACATTGACACAATAAACGTCAATGTTAAAATTGCGTATTTATACTGATTCCATACCATGTATCATGTAATCCTTCAATTTAACCTGTAACACTAGCCTATCTGAGCGATGCAAAGTCAGTGCTGCCAGTTATAAATGAAGAGCACGCAGCTCAAATAACTGCCAGAGGAATACTCGGACTGATTTAATTTTATTTGTAATATTATTTTGTTTATTTTTGCATTATATTTATTGCGATTAACCTCCCGTTCTTTTTCACAGTATAATGACATTCAATCGTTGCACGCAATCACAGAGAATATAACGATTAAGATGATCAAACTTATTTTTAATTATCGTCTATGGACTGGAAATATTTCTTTATTTTATCTACTTCAATTTGATGCAATTGAGATTGCATAATAAAGTCAGCGCGTGAAAAAAAATGTGAGCATTATGTTTAAAGGGATCATATGATGCGATTTCAAGTTTTCCTTTCTCTTTGGAGTGTTACAAGCTGATTGTGCAAAGATAAGATCCCTGAAGTTGCAAAGACTAAAGTCTCAAAACTAAAGAGTTATCCTTTTTCAAAGTTAAGACTCTGCCATGCCCCCCTAAAATGGCTCGTTCTAACACGCCCCCACATATCCACCTCACTATGTGGAAATATTTGCATAATGCCGCCCAAATGTGCACGCAAAGAAAGAAGGCGTGGTTTCAGTAACCGCAGTTAGTGTTGAAGCAGCCATGTCAGGGAGACGCTGTGTGTTTCAGTGCGAAAACAGCAATGCATTTTATGGACGACCGTTTCGTGAACCTAGGAGAGGAGGTAATTCTGACTTTGCTATGACAATCTGGCGCTTCTGAATCAGCTACTGTTTTGTTATTAGTTTAAGTATTTGCTATTAAATGCGGAAATGCGGAGTTTTGCGCATTGTGTGTGTGTGTGTGTGCGCGCGCACACACGTGTGTGAGGGAGAGAGAGAGAGAGAGAGAGAGAGAGAGAGAGACAGGGTCACACCACAGAGTCTTGTGTGGCTTGTGTACTGCAAACACATACCAGCTTCATCACTGTGTCTGCCACGCGACTCTGTACCCCTTTCGGGCTCTGTTTTTATATTTATTTTGAAAGATGAAGCTCGCGATTATGGTAAGGGGCGTTACATTTCCAACGAGTGCTTGCGGTGTTCGGCCAATCACAATGCACTGGGTCAGCTGGCCAAACAGAGCAGACTGCGCTTGTCGGAAGGAGGGACTTTGTAGAAAACTAAGCGTTTGAGAGAGGCGGGGCATAGAGGACCTACAATAATGTACAGTATTTGAAAAATAACGTGTTTTTTGAACATTAAAGCATGTCAACATATTCTGTTACACCAAATACACAAAATAATGATCTTTAAAAAAGCATCATATGACCCCTTTAACACAACAAATTTGCCCTAAACCTTTAATTTAATCCTTCTATACAGCCTTTAGTCATAATTAATGTTTTAAGCTTTTGCTACTTCTAATGCTTATTAATGTGATATATTGTTTGTACAGTTTTCTCACTGTTCTGAAATGAAATAAGGTGATCAGACTGTGAAGAATTAACTATACACATACAGTATGGCTCGCGCGCTCCTGTTTAAGTCACAAAATATGCATCGGGATATCGTGACAACATATTTCTTCATTTCATAATGCTCAATTAATTGTTGCAAACTGAGATTGGTGTCTTTAGAAGACATATATGTGCTGAATTCTACATAAATAATCCACAACCATGCTCCATTGATAGAGGCTGCAGCGGAAGTTCTTTTACGCTACTATTCGAATCTTCCGCTTTTCAAACACCGAAGTGTGATAAAGGCCTATTCCATTCACAGAGCTGCTCTTAAATTAATAAGGAGTCGAGCTATAATTCACAAAAACATCATGGAACATAGACATATCTAGTATGCTCTAATTATAATCAGTGACGCTGTCCTAACAGCAAGCAATGCAATGTAGCTCCAGTTGACTGATGACCTGTTTCTACTTTAGTCACAGCTAGAACTGTAAAATACTTGAGTTATTTTACTTGATCAATACATGAGGATTATTTTGGGGGATCTGTACTTTACTCAAATGCAATTTAAACTGAAGAAAAAAACCCCAGAACTTTTTATTCCTTGCCATTTTATTTCAACTTGAAATGTACTTCAATGTGGTATCATTTTTGCAGTGGTATTAAGAGGTTTGGTGGTAAGGTTGTTATTATCCAATCAGGTTTTTGGGTTATTGATTAAGCCTAGCTGAGCAACAATATGGTTCTGGAAGTAAGAATACAATTGAAAAAAAAAATCCATAAAGAAAATAAATGTAAAGCATGTATTATATAATAATAAAATAAACTTTGAATTTATTCAGCTACAGTAGGTTTATTTAACATGTAACATTTGACCATTCAAGCACGAAAGAGATCTGTTTTCACAATCGCATCCTGTCTGAGTGGCGATTTCAGTGCGCGCACTTTAGCTGTGTGTCAGTCGGCGTGAGCAGCAGATTGCTTATTGCGCTTAATAACTTTATTAAACATCATGCACGTCCCAAATTCGCGATCGCATGCTGAGAGTGGTGCTTTCTGAGTGTGTGCTTTGTGTGTCAGTCAGAGTGAGCACCACATTGAGTTTTTTTCTCTGCATATTGAACTTACTATCAAGTGCGTCCCACTTTTTATTTTCTTATTCATGCATGTTTCTTTATCACTCAAAGGTGTACATCATTTTTAAGTAGTTCTATGTTACGCAGATATATTTGCATACCGCAGAATACACGATATAGCAAAATCTCTAATGATAGACACTTTATTACACGGTAACGATATATACAGTCATACTGCCCAGCCCTAGTCCATTACATTGCAAATGACAATAAAATCAGTGAGCTTTCTTCAGTGAGAATTTATATAGGCTACAAATTCATATTTTGATGGCTATTAAATTACTATTATGTTTTTTTCCCTTCTTTTTAATTAAATGTAATAAACCTCAAAAACAACTGACATTTAAATGAACATTATACAAATGTTAAATTCCTTGTAATTTTTTATTGATGTTCTCACCAGGTAGTGGATAATAGGGGTGGGGGGGAAAATCGATAAAGCATAGTAACGCGATATTTTCCGCGGTAATACTGTATCGATGCACCGACGCCAAGTATCGAACGTTTATTATACTATTTGGTAGAATAATAAAATCAATTTCTTTACAATCCACTAGATGGTGGTGTTGAGTTTTTTCTGGTGATGTCAGCTGGGTCACCTTCAGCATGCAGTAAGTTAGTAAAATAAAGAGGGCGGCATCGCGGAAAGTTATCAGGAAAGCCCCGTCCGCGTTTAAATCGGATGTATGGACTTCGGATTTGTAAACAAGGAGAGGATGTAAGTAGGGATGCACCGAAAATATAGGCCAAATATAATAATATATATGGCGCGCCGCGTCGTGCCCCGCAGTGTTCAGCGAGCATGTTTCACTCTCCTCGTCACTGCGCGGATTGACGCTCCGCTCAGTATTCCGATCTATGAATGTGCGTTCCGCTTGTGTACCACTCATGCTCACCGGAAAAGCAAAGTCCACTGAAATAACGCGCTGACAGGAAATTTCTATGCAGTATATATATGGAGCCAGATCGGCCTCAAAAATAATACATTTATAAAACTAAATTCATAAATGCACAGCACAATTTACATTTACAAAATCCAATTCGTAAATTCAAAACACAATTCATAAATAAAGAAGTAAAAGCATAAATATTTCCCCAAATGCTCACACAAAAGCATCTTACCTAAATAAATTTAAAATGTTTACACAAATATGTATATATCAAGTTCTTGAATTAATTTCCATCACACATTTATGAATGATGTTACATGTATTTATGGATCGATGAATCTGCATTTGCAAATCATCACATGTGCGTGGACTGCTTTGAATTTGTGTGCGGTATTTTTGAGACCTTCCTGGCAGGTTAAGAATCATAAATATATTTTTTTGGAGGATGTTACGTTCAGCCAATTGCCGTTAGCTTTTAATCCACCAATCAAAACACTCTTTACTGAACAGACTCAAGAAGCTCAACGCTGAGCTTGTACTGTGCATTGTTATAGAGACCTCGGCTTTTAACTATACTCTATAATTACTATTTTGAAAATTATAACGCATTAAATTACTCCGTTACTAAAAATTGAAATCAAATGTCAGTAACGTGTTACTGCTAAACACTGTTAATGTGTATTCTTTTTATAGTACCTGATTACAATTTCTACAAAATCACATTATGATTTATATCGTTCGCACAAAATACAGCTACCCGGTTAGCCTGCTGTCTTATACAACAAAGTTGCACATAACAGTTACCCTGTTTATTCAGATCAATCTGTAATGTTATCAAATAAGTGTTAAATGTCCAGATATTTCATTTAATAACAACAATTATGTAATGTGTTCTGTTGTTGTTATTAGTAGTAGTAGGCTATCAGATTCGCAATAACTTTTGATCAGGCATTAAAAACAGCTATCACCACCTAAGGGAGATTTCGAACACACACAAGCGAAGAGATTTAGCATGGAGGATGAAAACCACACTCAACGAGTGAGTAAAGTCGTTTTTTTATCTGATGGCATTTTCTTATGATTAAAGGTTGTTTTAGTTAATTAAGTGTGCAGTGTTACAACGTTGTTAGTCCACGCCAGCTTTCTTATATTAAAACTGGTGTTTGTAGGAACACTTTAGTAAATCACAGGATGAATGGGCGATAAACAAACAGTAAAACAACGATTTCGATGCTAAACTATTGCATAATTTTAAATACGATTTGTAGTCAGTGGGTTCTAAAGTTACCATTGCGACCAGCTATTATCATAAGAAAATGTAATAAGATAAAAAAAAACGACTTTACTCACTCGTTGAGTGTGGTTTTCATCCTCCATGCTAAATCTCTTCGCTTTTGTGTGTTCGACTTCGAAATCACCGAACACAGCAGCGTTGAGCTTCTTGAGTCTGTTCAGTAAAGAGTGTTTTGATTGGTGGATTAAAAGCTCACCGCGATTGGCTGAACGGAACATCCTCCAAAAAAATACCACACACAAATTCAAAGCAGTCCACGCATGTGTGATGATTTGCAAATTTAACTCAAGAACTTGATATATACATATTTGTGTAAACATTTTAAACTTATTTAGGTAAGATGCTTTTGTGTGAGCATTTGGGGAAATATTTATGCTTTTACTTCTGTATTTATGAATTGTGTTTTGAATTTACGAATTGGATTTTGTAAACGTAAATTGTGTTGTGCATTTATGAATTTTGTTTTATAAATGTATTATTTTTGAGGCCGATCTGGCTCCATACGTATAGGCCTACTTGTTCCGGTTTGCAGTAGCGCTACTGTGCTGTAAAATGGTGTAGGCTAGATCAGCTGTAATGGTGTAATGCTACCTTCAGTGACGCTATGCTCTGCTCATATGCTCTGATAATAATAGCTTTGTAGGACTATACATTATTTGGATAATTAGTCAAAAAAACAACAACAACTTATATCAGATCCTGTTACATAGAAGTGAATAAAAATAATATATTGATATTTAATATTAAGGTAACACTTTTCAATAAGGTTCCATTAGTTAATGTATTAACTATCATGAATGAACAATGAACAATACATTTATTACAGTATTTATTAATCTTTCTTAATGTTAGTTAATGAGAATACAGTTATTCACTGTTAGTTCATGTTAATTCAGAGTGCATTAACTGTTAACAAGCACAACTGTTAATCAGTATCATTAAAATTGAGATACATTTTAAAAGTCTTACAAAATTACTTGATATTATTTAAAAATTAATAAATAATCATTACAAAGCATTTTCTGTTTCGGTTTTCGGCCCAGAATTTTCATTTCGGTGCATCCCTAAATGTAAGACTACATGTTTTATTTAATTTAATTTAAATTTAACAGTAATTTACTTTCAAATGCCCCAATTGCTGAAGGGTCTGCACAACTTTTTAGTTCAATTTCAAGTTGCACTGTTCAAAATACCTGTAGTAGCATAGCAGTGCATACCTGTTTACATTTAATTAAGGTGGACTAGATTAGACTGTAATACAAATAGTTGAGTTTGCCAGGTGAATACAACATTTATGACAGGTTTTCATGAAAGTGTTGGTCAGTTTGTCTGCTTGACAATCCCATTTTTCACTGCAACAATAAAACGGAAGTGAGAAACAAACTGAGAAATGTTTTTTTTTTTTAGTTAAAGCAGATTTTTGTCAGTTTTCCTTTGGGGACATAATTTGAAGTTGGAAAACGGTAACAAATTGCAATAGATCGCAGAATACGGCAATATATTTAAAATCGCAATAATATTGTATCATGACAAGTATCGTGATAATATCGCATTGTGAGGCCTCTGGTGATTCCCACCCCTAGCAAGCCCCCAGATATCAACTAAAAAAAACGGCGGGCCCCACAACCACCAAAGCCTGTGGGCCCAGCTCGTCCTCATCCTCCTGTGAGAGCTCTCCGGCCACTGCCACAACGCCAGGGCCCAAACCCTCTATCTGCTGTAGGTGAACCAAAAACAACTGATAGCAGCTCTCAGTGATATGTGTCGGGTCCCCGCTATAATAGCAGCAACATTCACAAATGTTTACAGAACAAGCGGGAACCCAGTGTGCCTGCAGTTTTTTCTATTTATGTTTTATCACGTGATAGAAAGTCTAAGGCTTTCTCAAGCCGTACGGCTGACCCATCTAATCTGTGGCCTGTTATGCATCAAACTAATATTGCTGTTGAGACAAAATGCAATGCCATCAAGTTAGCATTTTTAAACATTCGCTCACTAAAAAAATAAATAATTTCTAATCAATGACTTAACCACAGGTGTGCTCTGATTGGCCAGCTATCCAGTGCGTTGTGATTGGACGAATTCCTCAAGCGTGTGACAGTAATGTTACGTCCCTTACCATATTGTGATGCCTGCGGCAACCACATGTGATGACCCCGGGCTGGACTTCTTCCACGGTGAAAGCCGATCCGGTGATCGACAGCGCGAAGTTGAAGTACGTCCTCAGCGACCAGCACAGATCAGCTCCAGGCATGACGAAGCGATATCGTCCTCTTTTGGAAGGCCAAACAAAGTAGTTTCGCTTTCACAACGAAGCACACAGCGCCCTCACGACATGGCGGCGGCGGCAACAATACTACAGCGAGAATAAAAGTTACGCCTTCTTTCTTTGCGTGAACATTTAGGCGGCGTTATGCAAATCTTCCCAGATAGTGACGAAGGTATGTGGGGGCGTGTTAGAACGAGCCGTTTTAGGTAGGTGTGGCTGATTTAGTACTACTAAATCTCAGTGCTGCGTTTGACACTGTCGATCATAACATACTACTAGAGACTGGAAAACTGGGTCGGGCTTTCTGGGATGGTAATCAAATGGTTCAGGTCATACTTAGAAGGGAGAGGTTATTATGCGAGTATAGGAGAGCACAAGTCTAAGTGGATGTCCATGACATGCGGAGTCCCACAAGGCTCAATTCTTGCACCGCTCTTGTTTAGCCTGTTTAGCTCCCACTAAGTCAAATAATGAGAAAGAACCAAATTGCCTATCACAGCTGATAGGCAATTGATACCCAGATTTACCTAGCCTTATCGCCAAATGACTATAGCACCATTGACTCCCTCTGCCAATGCATTGATGAAATTAACAGTTGGATGTGATACATAGCAGATATGTTCACTGAATATAAACCTAACAGACCACTCAGATCATTAGGATCGAGTCAGTTAGAAATACCAAGGGTTCACACAAAACAAGGGGAGTCCGCTTTTAGTTATTATGCCGCCCACAGTTGGAATCAGCTTCCAGAAGAGATCAGATGTGCTAAAACATTAGTCACATTTAAATGCAGACTCAAAACTCATCTGTTTAGCTGTGCATTTATTGAATGAGCACTGTGCAACGTCCGAACTGATTGCACTATATTTTATGTATAATCATTTTCTATTCTTAACTGTTTTAAATTCATTATAAACCTCTTAAAAAAATGTTTAATCATCTTCAAAGTTTATAAATTCCTTGTTTTATTGTTATTATTATAATTTTTTCTTTTATGTAAAGCACTTTGAATTACCATTGTGTATGAAATGTGCTATATAAATAAACTTGCCTTGCCTAATGATTTTTGCATCTTTCTCAGACAGTTTTAAATGCTTCTACACTGCTGACATGTTTGTAGCATTGCGCCTCTCACTCTACGCTGGTTGCTACTTGATCGTGTCACGTCACTGTTCGGTACAGTTTATTCGGTCTTTTCGCTTATTCAGTTATTGAACAATCCCTAATTGTAATGCTCTCTTTGCGGGCCTTCCAGCATGTACTATCAAGCCTCTGCAAGTGATCCAGAATGCAGCAGTGAGAGTGGTCTTCAATGAGCCAAAGAAAGCCCACGTCACACCTCTCTTCATCAGTTTGCACTGGATGCCAATAGCCACTCGCATCAAATTCAAGGTATTGATGTTTGCCTGCAAGACAACCATTGGTGCTGCACCAATATACCTAAACTTACTAGCTCAGACTTATGCGCCCTCTAGAAACTTGTGTTCTACAAGTGACCGACACCTCGTGGTGCCATCCCAAAGAGGCACAAAATCACTCACAGACGTTTTCCTGGACTGTTCCCAGCTGTTGGAATGACCTGCCTATCTCAATTCGAGCAGCTAAGTCTGCAAAAGACACATCTTTTTTGCATTGAGCACCTGACCAATTAATACTTGCACTTACCTATTATATTCGCTCTAATAAAAAAATTCCCTAATTGTAATGCTCTCTTTGCGGGCCTTCCAGCATGTACTATCAAGCCTCTGCAAGTGATCCAGAATGCAGCAGTGAGAGTGGTCTTCAATGAGCCAAAGAAAGCCCACGTCACACCTCTCTTCATCAGTTTGCACTGGATGCCAATAGCCACTCGCATCAAATTCAAGGTATTGATGTTTGCCTGCAAGACAACCATTGGTGCTGCACCAATATACCTAAACTTACTAGCTCAGACTTATGCGCCCTCTAGAAACTTGTGTTCTACAAGTGACCGACACCTCGTGGTGCCATCCCAAAGAGGCACAAAATCACTCTCACAGACGTTTTCCTGGACTGTTCCCAGCTGTTGGAATGACCTGCCTATCTCAATTCGAGCAGCTAAGTCTGCAAAAGACACATCTTTTTTGCATTGAGCACCTGACCAATTAATACTTGCACTTACCTATTATATTCGCTCTAATAAAAAAATAAAAAAATAAAAAACACCTTGCTATGTGTACTGTGCTAGACTAACTGAGACTTGTCACAGCACTTGTATACTGTTGCGCTCTTGTTGGTCTGATTGCTTCTATTATTCTCCTAATTTGTAATAGCAGCTAAGTCTGCAAAAGACACATCTTTTTTGCATTGAGCACCTGACCAATTAATACTTGCACTTACCTATTATATTCGCTCTAATAAAAAAATAAAAAAATAAAAAACACCTTGCTATGTGTACTGTGCTAGACTAACTGAGACTTGTCACAGCACTTGTATACTGTTGCTCTCTTGTTGGTCTGATTGCTTCTATTATTCTCCTAATTTGTAAGTCCCTTTAGATAAAAGCGTCTGCTAAATGACCTCTGTTTTTGACAAATTACTTAAACAAGAATAAATACATTTGTACAATAGGATACATACCAAAAGACCACTTCTCATTCAGCCACCTCTCAGCAAGGCTGTGCACCAACTGAATCTCGTAGTCTTGATCTCTGCTTCCCTTAGATGCCTGGAGGACCCTCACGCCTGTGGACAGTTTGATGTAATCCTCGTAGTAATAGCCCCAAGCTGCTAGAGAGAGTTGAAGCTGGCTGTCAAACTGTGCTAGATCATCCAGTGTAGTGCAGCCCAGGGTCTTCAGGCTGTCAAAATATAAGGAAGAGCCATTAAATAACAGGCAGGACAGATGGATGAATGGACATTTGCAAAACTTTCTGACTTTCTATGCCATTTATCAAGCTGACAAACACATCAGAGATGACTACAGGAGCTGTACTTTCTCAGAAGTAACATGGTAAGGAGCATCCTCATCATTAAAGGGTGCACTTGAACCTGGCTTCACCAGACCTCTCATTCTTCCATCTATCACTCACAATAAACAATAAACTCTGAAATCACTAACAATGCAATTCCTTCTTCTCATTCATGACAATGAGGTGTATGTGCACTCACGTGTGATAGTAGTGCTCCAAACTCTGGGAACAAAGCCACTCCTGGAAGGCAAAGTCTCTGAGCAGCTGCACTTGGGCCTCAGTAATCTCCCTCCAGTGATGCTTTTCCTTTACCACTTCCTCCAGTCGAGACAGCACACATAAACTCAGCTCCTCCAGAGTCTGAACATCTTTAATTAAAGGGAAAATAATTGAAAGAAAATGTTATAATAATATTCTAACCATGGAAAATATTTGAGGATTATTGGCCCCTTTTTTTAACCTATTTTAATTTTTATAACAACAAGATAAAAGTTTGTTTAATAATGTTTAAACAAGGTGAAAAAAAAAAAGTTACACCACTACACTGGGCAAAAAACAGCAACCATACAATGCCTCCATGGACAACCTATGCTAGAATATTGTGCACTTTCCCAACTAAATTCTAAACTAACTTTTCTTCACTGAATAGTAAAAAATTGATCCAAGCAGATCTAAGGCCTTGTCCAAAATGGCCCAATTCATGTGCACTTGTGGTTTTGTGAATAGTCATTGCGTGAATGTCCGTTAAGTTCACTAATCCGTAGGGTGAAATAGGGCCCTACAGATGCTTAAAATGCTAAAATAATCAGTGAAGCGTACAGAACGTCTGATCAAAACACTTTTTATTTGCTTATAGTATATGAAGTATACTCTAATGAAAAGTGCCATTTTTTTGTTTATTAATTTTCATAGTCCAAGCTTAAAAGAAAAAGAGGGACATGAAATAAAAAAAGTAGAAGAAATGCTAGACATACACTATTTCTGCTGTTGTAAAAGCTCACAAGTGATTTCTCAGCCATAGTGTTATGTAACAGCAGGTGCTCTTGGCCATGTGATCAAAAGTGTGGATCTTATTGGTTAGTCAGCTTACATGCTAACAATAAGACAATTTTGCATGTGTGTGAGACAGAGCAACTTGTTTGTGTTCTGATAATTAATGGCGCACACACACCCTACTCAATATCCTTAAAAACACAATTAATATTTGCTTAGCGCAAGTTAACTGACTGAGTTCTACACGCTAGAAAATCCTCTCATTATGAAAACAAAACACAGGTATGGTGCAAATAAGACATTAATTATGAGAGAGCTCAGTCAGTCGCACTAAGAGAGCGCTCTTTTCTCACTTTCTGTATCTATTCACAATTTGATTGGACCATTATTAAAATTATACATTACATTATTAGCATTAACAATTATTTGGCAATATTATAGACTTGACTGCTACTGGATGAGAACTGAACTAAGCTGGATGATGACATCACGGTTTTCTCCAGAGCAGCTCTATAGATGACTAATCTCATTTCATTATTGATGGACTTTACATAGTTATTGAACCGAACTGAATCAACAATGAACTGATTTCAACGGAATAATGACTGTTTACTATTGTCGTTTCACAGCTGCTTTACAGCAACTGAAAATTGTAAAACGGCTTTGAAACAATCTGTATTGTATAAATCACTACAGAAATAAAGGTGGCTTGACTTGACCATGAAGAGGGGCCATGGGTTTGCTATAGCCCCAGGGCCCTATGTGCTCTTAATCCAATGATAAAATGTTCACTACTGTAATGAAGATCAATGTAACTCACTCACATTTGAATAAACTTCTAGAGGGCCACTATTCTGTTTAACTATCTTAGTTTAGCTCCAGTCCTAATTAAACATCTGAATCAGCTGATCGAGTACTTGCTAGTTCTCATAATATCTTTCGTTTGGGATGATAGTGTTAAAGGCCGAGCTGAAGTCCACGAACAGGATCCTCACATAAGTCCCTGGTCTGTCTAGATGTTGCAGAACATAATGCAGTCCCATGTTAACTCCCATGTACACACTCCAGCCAAGAGGATGGACATTGTCATGCACCAGGAGGAACACAGGGCCCACTGCACCAATCTAAGGTCTGACAATGGCTGTACTGATTTTACCCTGGTACATAACAGTAGTAAGGGTACCATTGGCTAGCACGTGGAAGTCTGTGTGACCCTCCAAGGATATTCCTACCCAGACCATCAGTGACCCACCGCCAATCAACATGTTGATGATGTTGCAGGCAGCTTAAAGGGGAGGTCTAATGCTATTTCATGCATTCTGACTTTTTTACACTTTTAAAGAGTTGGATTCTAGGGTTGTGACGGTGAGGAAATTTCCCCACCGGTTTATCGACGTGTGACAACACCGGTAATACCGGTATCACCGTGGGGGCGGGGCATTCCCTCTTTTCCTCGCTTTCAAATAGCTTGTAAAATCTGCGTGCGCATTTTACTTTCACTTTCAAATAGCAGCAATTCGGCGTAAAGCAATTGTTCATTTTTAGTTCGTTTGAATTTCCCCTCTTTTCCTCGCTTTCCTTCGATTTTAAATAGCTTAAAAGCACAGTGCGCATTTTACTTTCACTTTATTTTCGAATTAGCGGCAGTTCGGCGTCAATTGCTTGAATGCAACAACAAAATACAACGTAAAACGTAAGGCACGGCATACACCTTGATGTAAAAATAAATAAATAAAATGACACAAAGTTTAAATAAAGTAAAAATTAGCAAACAATGTGGAACCAATTAAATAAGAAACGAATGTTTAAAAACTTCCAAAATCACCTTAGATAAACGGCAAAAATTAACAGGCTTTTCAAAATCCAAAATATTGCCAGACGGGGGCTTTTGCATCTCGTTTCGAAACTAAATCATCCGCCATCGTCTTGTCGGTCTCACCTCACTCTTCTTGTCAGTCAGCTCGACTCACTCTCCTCACTGAATAAATGAAATCTGATCTGTGATGCGACTGTAATTCGGCATGCTGCATTGAGCAGCCGTGTTCAGTTTTTAATTGTAATGTATGTTCTTTTACTGAACTAAATTATTTTTACTACTATAAAAAATAAAAACGACGGTGGGGGTCAGTGCAAGTGACAGAAGTTGCGGCTTAACACCGGTATCACCGTAAGCAACGTCTATCACGGCAAGCCTACTCCCATGCTAAACATGGCCAAAGTTTCAAAAAACGAGTTGGTCGTATGGCAGTATTTCTGTGCCAAATACACTTCTTCAGGGTTCGTATATGTTTCTGAAATTTTTTTTTTTTGTTGAGTATGGACCTGGAAGAGCACGCCCATCAACATGTTTCATTCGGGTTACGGAAGTCGTTGGCAGCGCTGCACAGGACTTGCTTGAGAAGGATTTGTCATTTTGTTTTTAGACCACAAAATCAGCAATGTCACCAAAGAAATATGTTTTTGGTTGTGAGGGAAAGATAACCTTGTTCCGCTTCCCAAAGAACCCAGCATTAAGGGAACACTGGATGCAGTTTGTTTCTCTGGGGCAGCAATGGAGTTGTGCAAGTATGTTGGTTTGTTCCTGGCATTTCGGTGATGAATGTTTTATAAACAAATTGAAATATAAAGGGTTAGTTCACAAAAAATGAAAATTAGGCTGCGTTTTACTTACCCCAGAGGCATCCTAGGTGTATATGACGTTCTTCTTTCAGACGAATCCAGTTGGAGTTATATAAAAAATTGTCTTTGATCTTTCAAGCTCTATCATTGCAGTCAGCGGGTGTTCCAGTGCTTCAGTCCAAAAGTTGTTAAATAAAAAGCGCCCATCCATAAAATAAAATAAAAAGTGTCTCGCACGGCTCCAGGGGGTGAACAAAGGCCTCCTGTAGCGAATCGATGCGTTTTTGTAAGCAAAATAATCCACATTCAAAACGTAATAATCACTTTAATCTAGCTTGCGCCAACAGTTGTACACAGAAACAGTTCCGGGAGCATGACGTATGAGGTTAGCGTTGCGCATGCGTCTCGTGAAAACCAATGTTTGTTTACAGGATCAAAGGAAGCAAAGTTTCCTTACTTTAGCAAAGGAAAACCAGTCTCTTCTTGGCTTATATCGAAATCCCCTGTCATTCTTTTTAAAAAATCCTTGTTTTGTACTTCTAATTAGTGACCGTTGTTTTGTTTTGATCTCTCCGCTGCGTTTCCACGTGCATCACATCTGAGCGGCGCATACGCAAAGCTGACCTCATACGTCACCTGCCCGGAACTGCTTCCGTTTACAACTGTGAGCGCAAGCTATTTAAAGCTTTTAAGCTATTAAAGTTATTATTACGTTTTGAATATGGATATTTTTCTTACAAAAACGCATCGATTCGCTACAGGAGGCCTTTGTTCACCTTTGAGACACTTTTTTTTATGGATGGGTGCTATTTATTTCACTTCTTTTGGACTGAAGCAATGTGACACCCGCTGACTACAATGATAGAGCTTGGAATAGCCAGGACAATTTTTAATATAACTCCGACTTGATTCGTCTGAAAGAAGAAAGTCATATACACCTAGGATGCCTCGGGGGTGAGTAAAATGCAGCCTAATTTTCCTTGCCCATGAAATGGTGAACTAACCCTTTAAGTCAATAAAGTTTTTGTTCTGGTTTTATTTATGTCGATTTATGTCACAGCTTGCAGGCGATCATTACGCAAAAGCTTTGTATGCTTGTGACTCTTTAGTTCCAACTAGGGATGTAATGGTATGAAAATTTCATATCACGATTATAGTGACCAAAGTTATCACGATTATCAATATTATCACGGTTTTGTTCAAATGTGATGAAAACGTTCAAAAAGAACTGATACTGATACACTGAAAACATTTCAATAAGTTTTATATTTGAAAATCAACAAACAACAAATACAATTAGCAGCTATATGCACTTTTCTTAGCATAAACATTAAATTAACATTAACATGAAGCCCTAATAATAATAAATCACTTGAAGATCATGTGATCTTCGGTTAGGAGATCTTGTGATGCTTTTTAAAGCAAAGTTGGGGTTGATTTCTAGTTCACATACAAACAAATAGAATAGGCTAATTAAATTTGTCTATTTTAATGTAAGACAACATATTTTTCGTCAGTGATAGAAATATGATTTAAGACGGTAGTGTAAGCAAGTTTAGTTTGAAAACGTTTAATAGTAAATAAGA